>NW_022059766.1:0-173005 GCF_007399415.2 Gopherus evgoodei | reverse complement strand
GCGCCAGACCCCCACCTGTCAGCAGGTGCACGACGGTGTTCCCGATCCCCCCCCACAGGGCGCCAGCCCCCCACCTGTCAGCAGGTGCACGACAGTGTTCCTGATCCTCTCACACAGGGCGCTGGGCGCCAGCCCCCCACCTCTCAGCAGGTGCACGACGGTGTTCCTGATCCCCAACCACAGGGTGCTGGGCGCCAGCCCTCCACCTGTCAGCAGGTGCACGACAGTGTTCCCGATCCCCCCCCACAGGGCGCCAGCCCCCCACCTGTCAGCAGGTGCACGACAGTGTTCCCGATCCCCCCCAACAGAGCGCCAGACCCCCACCTCTCAGCAGGTGCACGACAGTGTTCCCGATCCCCCCTCACAGGGCGCCAGCCCCCCACCTGTCAGCAGGTGCACGACAGTGTTCCCGATCCCCCACAACAGAGCGCCAGACCCCCACCTCTCAGCAGGTGCACGACAGTGTTCCCGATCCCCCCCCACAGAGCGCCAGACCCCCACCTCTCAGCAGGTGCACGACAGTGTTCCTGATCCACCCTCACAGGGCGCCAGCCCCCCACCTGTCAGCAGGTGTGTCATAAACAGATAGCTAAGGGTTAATGTCTCTTTCACCTGAAACACCTGACCAGAGAACCAATCAGGAAACCGGATTTTTTCAACTTTGGGTGGAGGGAATTGTGTGTCTGAGTCTTTTGTCTGCCTGCCTGCTTCCTCTGAGCTTTGGAGAAGTAGTTCTGTTTTCTAGTCTTCTGTTTCTAAGTGTAAGGACAAAGAGATCAGATAGTAAGTTATATGGTTTCTTTTCTTTGGTATTTGCATGAATATAAGTGCTGGAGTGCTTTGATTTGTATTCTTTTTGAATAAGGCTGTTTATTCAATATTCTTTTAAGCAATTAGCCATGTGTTGTATCATCTTATACAGAGAGAACATTTGTATGTATTTTTCTTTCTTTTTTATATAAAGCTTTCTTTTAAGACCTGTTGGAATTTTCTTTACTTCAGGGAAATTAAGTCTGTACTCACCAGGGAATTGGTGGGAGGAAGAAATCAGGGGGTAGAGCTGTGTGTGGGTTGTATTGGCTAGCCTGATTTTGCATTCCCTCTGGGAAAATAGGGAAGTACTTTTTGTTTCCAGGATTGGAAACGGAGAGGGCAAGTTACTCTGTTTGGATTCACAGAGCTTGTGTCTGTGTATCTCTCCAGGAGCATCTGGAGGGGGGAAGGGAATAAGGATTATTTCCCTTTGTTGTGAGACTCAAGGGATTTGGGTCTTGGGGTCCCCACGGAAGGTTTTTCAGGGGGACCAGAGTGCCCCAAAACACTCTAATTTTTTGGGTGGTGGCAGCAAGTACCAGGTCCAAGCTGGTAACTAAGCTTGGAGGTTTTCATGCTAACCCCCATATTTTGGACGCTAAGGTCCAAATCTGGGAATAAGGGCCAGCCCCCCACCTCTCAGCAGGTGCACGACGGTGTTCCTGATCCCCACCCACAGGGTGCTGGGCGCCAGCCCCCCACCTGTCAGCAGGTGCACGACAGTGTTCCCGATCCCCCCCCACAGGGCGCCAGCCCCCCACCTGTCAGCAGGTGCACGACAGTGTTGCCGATCCCCCCCCACAGAGCGCCAGACCCCCACCTCTCAGCAGGTGCACGACAGTGTTCCCGATCCACCCTCACAGGGCGCCAGCCCCCCACCTGTCAGCAGGTGCACGACAGTGTTGCCGATCCCCCCCCACAGAGCGCCAGACCCCCACCTCTCAGCAGGTGCACGACGGTGTTCCCGATCCACCCCCACAGGGCGCCAGCCCCCCACCTGTCAGCAGGTGCACGACAGTGTTCCCGATCCCCCCCCACAGGGCGCCAGCCCCCCACCTCTCAGCAGGTGCACGACAGTGTTCCCGATCCACCCCCACAGGGCGCCAGCCCCCCACCTGTCAGCAGGTGCACGACAGTGTTCCCGATCCCCCCAAACAGGGTGCCAGCCCCCCACCTCTCACAAGTGGACGACGGGGTTCCTGATCCCCCCCACAGGGCACCAGGCGCCAGCCCCCCACCTCTCAGCAGGTGCACGACAGTGTTCCCGATCCCCCCCTACAGGCCGCCAGCCCCCACCTCTCAGCAGGTGCACGACAGTGTTCCCGATCCCCCCCCACAGGGCGCTGGGCGCCAGCCCCCCACCTGTCAGCAGGTGCACGACGGTGTTCCTGATCCCCCCCCACAGGGCGCTGGGCGCCAGCCCCCCACCTGTCAGAAGGTGCACGACGGTGTTCCCGATCCCACCCCCACAGGGAGCCAGCCCCCCACCTCTCAACAGGTGCACGACGGTGTTCCCGATCCCCCCTCACAGGGTGCCAGCCCCCCACCTGTCAGCAGGTGCACGACAGTGTTCCCGATTCCCCCCAACAGGGCGCCAGCCCCCACCTCTCAGCAGGTGCACGACGGGGTTCCTGATCCCCCCCACATGGCACCAGGCGCCAGCCCCCCACCTCTCAGCAGGTGCACGACAGTGTTCCCGATCCCCCCAAACAGGGTGCCAGCCCCCCACCTCTCACAAGTGGACGACGGGGTTCCTGATCCCCCCCACAGGGCACCAGGCGCCAGCCCCCCACCTCTCAGCAGGTGCACGACAGTGTTCCCGATCCCCCCCCACAGGCCGCCAGCCCCCACCTCTCAGCAGGTGCACGACAGTGTTCCCGATCCCCCCCCACAGGGCGCTGGGCGCCAGCCCCCCACCTGTCAGCAGGTGCACGACGGTGTTCCTGATCCCCCCCACAGGGCGCTGGGCGCCAGCCCCCCACCTGTCAGAAGGTGCACGACGGTGTTCCCGATCCCACCCCCACAGGGAGCCAGCCCCCCACCTCTCAACAGGTGCACGACGGTGTTCCCGATCCCCCCTCACAGGGCGCCAGCCCCCCACCTGTCAGCAGGTGCACGACAGTGTTCCCGATTCCCCCCAACAGGGCGCCAGCCCCCCACCTCTCAGCAGGTGCACGACGGGGTTCCTGATCCCCCCCACATGGCACCAGGCGCCAGCCCCCCACCTCTCAGCAGGTGCACGACAGTGTTCCCGATCCCCCCCTACAGGCCGCCAGCCCCCACCTCTCAGCAGGTGCACGACAGTGTTCCCGATCCCCCCCCACAGGGCGCTGGGCGCGGGCCCCCACCTCTCAACAGGTGCACGACGGTGTTCCCGATCCCACCCCCACAGGGAGCCAGCCCCCACCTCTCAACAGGTGCACGACGGTGTTCCCGATCCCACCCCACAGGGTGCCAGCCCCCACCTCTCACAGGTGCACGACAGTGTTCCCGATCCCCCCCCACAGGCCGCCAGCCCCCACCTCTCAGCAGGTGCACGACAGTGTTCCCGATCCCCCCCCACAGGGCACTGGGCGCCAGCCCCCCACCTGTCAGCAGGTGCACGACGGTGTTCCCGATCCCACCCCCACAGGGTGCCAGCCCCCCACCTCTCAACAGGTGCACGACAGTGTTCCCGATTCCCCCCAACAGGGCGCCAGCCCCCCACCTCTCACAGGTGCACGACAGTGTTCCCGATTCCCCCCAACAGGGCGCCAGCCCCCCACCTCTCACAGGTGCACGACGGGGTTCCTGATCCCCCCCACAGGGCACCAGGCGCCAGCCCCCCACCTCTCAGCAGGTGCACGACAGTGTTCCCGATCCCCCCCTACAGGGCGCCAGCCCTCCACCTCTCACAGGTGCACGACGGTGTTCCCGATCCCCCCAACAGGGCGCCAGCCCTCCACCTCTCACAGGTGCACGACGGTGTTCCCGATCCCCCCCTACAGGCCGCCAGCCCCCACCTCTCAGCAGGTGCACGACAGTGTTCCCGATCCCCCCCAACAGGGCGCTGGGCGCCAGCCCCCCACCTGTCAGCAGGTGCACGACGGTGTTCCCGATCCCCCCCCCCCACAGGGAGCCAGCCACCACCTCTCAACAGGTGCACGACGGTGTTCCCGATCCCCCCCCCACAGGGTGCCAGCCCCCACCTCTCACAAGTGCACGACAGTGTTCCCAATCCCCCCCCACAGGGCGCCAGCCCCCCACCTCTCACAGGTGCACGACAGTGTTCCCGATCCCCCCCCACAGGGAGCTAGCCCCCACCTCTCAGCAGGTGCACGAGGGTGTTCCCGATCCCCCCTCACAGGGCGCCAGCCCCCCACCTCTCACAGGTGCACGACGGTGTTCCTGATCCCCCCCCACAGGGTGCCAGCCCCCACCTCTCAGCAGGTGCACGACGGTGTTCCCGATCCCCCCAACAGGGCGCCAGCCCCCCACCTCTCACAGGTGCACGACGGTGTTCCCGATCCCCCCCCACAGGGCGCCAGCCCCCCACCTCTCACAGATGCACAATGGTGTTCCCGATCCCCCCCCACAGGGTGCCAGCCCCCCACCTCTCACAGGTGCACGACGGTGTTCCCGATCCCCCCAACAGGGCGCCAGCCCCCCACCTCTCACAGGTGCACGACGGTGTTCCCGATCCCCCCCCCACAGGGCGCCAGCCCCCCACCTCTCACAGATGCACAATGGTGTTCCCGATCCCCCCCCACAGGGAGCCAGCCCCCACCTCTCAGCAGGTGCACGACGGTGTTCCCGATCCCCCCCCACAGGGAGCCAGCCCCCACCTCTCAGCAGGTGCACGACGGTGTTCCCGATCCCCCCAACAGGGCGCCAGCCCCCCACCTCTCACAGGTGCACGACGGTGTTCCCGATCCCCCCCCACAGGGCGCCAGCCCCCACCTCTCACAGGTGCACAATGGTGTTCCCGATCCCCCCCCACAGGGAGCCAGCCCCCACCTCTCAGAAGGTGCACGACAGTGTTCCCGATCCCCCCAACAGGGCGCCAGCCCCCCACCTCTCACAGGTGCACGACGGTGTTCCCGATCCCCCCCCACAGGGCGCCAGCCCCCCACCTCTCACAGATGCACAATGGTGTTCCCGATCCCCCCAACAGGGCGCCAGCCCCCCACCTCTCACAGGTGCACGACGGTGTTCCCGATCCCCCCCCACAGGGCGCCAGCCCCCCACCTCTCACAGATGCACAATGGTGTTCCCGATCCCCCCCCACAGGGAGCCAGCCCCCACCTCTCAGAAGGTGCACGACAGTGTTCCCGATCCCCTCAACAGGGCGCCAGCCCCCCACCTCTCACAAGTGGACGACGGGGTTCCTGATCCCCCCCACAGGGCGCCAGCCCCCCACCTCTCACAGATGCACAATGGTGTTCCCGATCCCCCCCCCAGGGTGCCAGCCCCCCACCTCTCACAGGTGCACGACGGTGTTCCCGATCCCCCCAACAGGGCGCCAGCCCCCACCTCTCACAGGTGCACGACGGTGTTCCCGATCCCCCCCCACAGGGCGCCAGCCCCCCACCTCTCACAGATGCACAATGGTGTTCCCGATCCCCCCCCACAGGGAGCCAGCCCCCCACCTCTCACAGGTGCACGACGGTGTTCCCGATCCCCCCCCACAGGGCGCCAGCCCCCACCTCTCAGCAGGTGCACGACGGTGTTCCCGATCCCCCCCCACAGGGAGCCAGCCCCCACCTCTCACAGGTGCACGACGGTGTTCCCGATCCCCCCCACAGGGAGCCAGCCCCCACCTCTCACAGGTGCACGACGGTGTTCCCGATCCCCCCCCACAGGGTGCCAGCCCCCACCTCTCAACAGGTGCACGATGGTGTTCCCGATCCCCCCCCACAGGGCGCCAGCCCTCCACCTCTCACAGGTGCACGACGGTGTTCCCGATCCCCCCCCACAGGGCGCCAGCCCTCCACCTCTCACAGGTGCACGACGGTGTTCCCGATCCCCCCCCACAGGGCGCCAGCCCCCCACCTCTCACAGGTGCATGACGGTGTTCCCGATCCCACCCCACAGGGCGCCAGCCCCCACCTCTCACAGGTGCACGACGGTGTTCCCGATCCCCCCCCACAGGGCGCCAGCCCCCCACCTCTCACAGGTGCATGACGGTGTTCCTGATCCCCCCCCACAGGGTGCCAGCCCCCCACCTCTCACAGGTGCACGACGGTGTTCCCGATCCCCCCAACAGGGCGCCAGCCACCCACCTCTCACAGGTGCACGACGGTGTTCCCGATCCCCCCCCACAGGGCGCCAGCCCCCCACCTCTCACAGGTGCATGACGGTGTTCCCGATCCCACCCCACAGGGCGCCAGCCCCCCACCTCTCACAGGTGCACGACGGTGTTCCCGATCCCCCCCCACAGGGCGCCCGCCCCCACCTCTCACAGGTGCATGACGGTGTTCCCGATCCCCCCCACAGGGCGCCAGCCCCCCACCTCTCACAGATGCACAATGGTGTTCCCGATCCCCCCCCACAGGGAGCCAGCCCCCCACCTCTCACAGGTGCACGACTGGTGTTCCCGATCCCCCCCCACAGGGAGCCAGCCCCCACCTCTCAGCAGGTGCACGACTGGTGTTCCGATCCCCCCCACAGGGAGCCAGCCCCCACCTCTCACAGGTGCACGACGGTGTTCCCGATCTCCCCCCCACAGGGAGCCAGCCCCCACCTCTCAGCAGGTGCACAATGGTGTTCCCGATCCCCCCCCACAGGGCGCCAGCCCCCACCTCTCAGCAGGTGCACAATGGTGTTCCCGATCCCCCCCACAGGGAGCCAGCCCCCACCTCTCAGCAGGTGCACGACGGTGTTCCCGATCACCACCACCACAGACTTGGTGCAGGTGACGCCGCTGGTGCCGCAGGGCACGTTCTCGGAGGTGACGGTGAAGAGGCCGCTGCCCTCGCGTGCCAGGACGTACTCGCAGTCCCCCAGGAAGGAGAAGGCCCGCCCGTCGAAGGTGATGTAGTGTGGGTCTCCTGTGGCCACGCAGGTCCCCGCGCAGTGGTGGCTGCTGCACTGCCAGCGACGGCTCCGGCACACGCTGCACAGCAAGGGAGAGGGGTGTCGGGACTCAGCCACGCTGCAGACCCTGGCACCGCCAGCACACCCAGCCCTGGGCCCTGACACCACTCCGGGTCCTAGCAGCACCGCCAGCCCAAGGCACAGCTCCGGCACATCCCACTTGGCTCCTGCGCCAGCCCCAGCCCTGCCCTCCACAGCAGCCCCACACCACCTCCCGCCCGCTCCACATGGCAGTCCCTGGTCAGGGCCGCCAGCCAGGAGAGGCTGGGCCGCGGATCCCTTACCAGGTGTTGCAGTCCTTGGCGATGGTGTCGTTGGGCTGGTACAGCCTGCCATTATGGTGGCAGGGACACTCGTCCGGAGAGACGCAGTGCTCGTCCTGGGAGGAGGAAGGGGAGCGTGAGAATGGCCTCAAGGCCCCAGGGTTCCCAGGAGACCAGAGCAGGGCAGGAGTGGCCCAGCTCACTCTGTGTTGGGCAGGTCTGTGAGGGGAAGGGGCTCTCCTGGCAGTGGGATCCAGGCCACCTCCTCTGCAGCTCAAGCCCAAGCAGGAGGTCAACCTAGGTGTCTGGAGGTGAAAGATCTCCCCTTCCCTGGCGACTCCCCTGCTCAAGGGACTCAGCCTCTGCTTGGAGGGGCTGGGAATGCCCCCAGCTCTACCACAATGTGGGGATGCTTTGTCATGTTTCTGAGCACCTGTGTGTGCCTCAGTTTCCCCTATGTGCTGCTTTGTTACCAGTAGGGGAACGGGGTGTTTGCTCTCAGGGCAGGCTGAGACATGTGTGTGGGTGCCCCTAGCTGGCTGGGCCTGGTCCCCATCTCAGTGGAGCTCCTGAGAAGACAACAGGCAAATCCAGTTGCCCGGTGTGATGGAGTAGGGGCTGTCTGTGGGGGGGATGGGAGAGCCGGGGATGTCTTTAGGTGAGGGACAGGATCTTTAAGCCTGTAACTTGAGCCAGGTGGGGGGGGAAGTGTGTCAGCACCTTGGCCTGGGAAGCTGGACAAAGGAATCGGCCAGCTGGAGGAGGGGCAGTTCAGTTTCGGTTTGGGGCTGGGTGATGGGAATTCAGGGGATCCTATGCTGGGATCCAAGCACCCTGAACCCCGAGAAGGACTCAATTGGGGGGTCCTGGTTGGGCCTCCAGGCTCTGCTGTAACCTGCATTCCTGTTGTCCAATAAACTGTTTTACTGGCTGGCTGAGAATCACTGTGGGTCCCAGGAAGAGGGGTGCAGAGCTGGACTCCCCCATATCCGTGACACCCGGATATTGACAAATAGCAGCCAAGACCCAGCGGGAGATAGATTCCCCCTCACCCCCCGTCTCTGCAGCAGGGGCTGGACAAGGATCCCTAGCGGGAGAACACAGAGTGGGGGTCGCAGGAAGCAGTCGGGGCTCTCACCTGGACTCTGACCAAGGAGGCCGCACAGACAGATGGACGGACGGAACCGGACCCGAGGGTTCCCCACAGCCGGGCTGGGCTCGGGGCTGGCCAGGACGGACCCTGCTTCACCCTTCACTGCCGCGGGCTACCCGACGGGCCCCTAGACCGGGCGCCAGCTAACGAGTGAACCCGGCTGTGCCCGCGCTGGGAGTGGCCCTGCTGGGGCTGGGCGAGGGGCCCTGATCCTTGCGAGCGGCCGAGTCTCCCTCAGGGGCTGTCTCGGGGGACTTGCTGCCCGGAGCTCACGGGAGGCGGGGGGGCTGCAGGCCTAGAGGGCCAGTCTAGGGGGCGGTGAGGCCGCATGGCTCTCCCTGGAGGCTGAGCGGGACCCCCAGGGGGGCTGGCCCAGAGAAGGGGCCTCCCAGAGACTGCCCCAAAGCTGGGGGTGCAGCCCCGAGCCTGGAGTCCGTGACTGCCCCCGTGCCCGGCGCACGGCTCCCAGGCCAGGGCAGAGCCCGGGGAGGGAACGGGAGACTCACGAGGAAGACGGTGCCTGGCGGGCAGACGCAGCCGTCGGAGAGGCCCGGGCAGCTCAGGTTGCCCTCGGCAGTGGCGCAGGTGCGCAGGCAGGACCCGTGGGCGTAGACCAGCTCCCCGGGGCAGAAGGCGGCTTCGGGGCAGCTCTCCTCAGTGCAGTTCCAGAGCCCGTTCACGCAGACGCTGCAAGGCAGGGCCCCGGGTAAGGGGAATGCCACAGCGACCAGCCCGCCGGAGACCCAAGGGAAGGGATCAAACCCTCCACCTCGGACGGAGGCTTTAGAGGGAAGCTTTCCTCACCCCTGGCCCATCCCGGCCCACTGCGGGGTCCTCGCACCTTCCCCGGACACAGCTGGGACTGGCCCCGCTCGGCACAGGACACCGGGCTGATGTGCTCCGGCAGCTCCTACGTGAAAACCAGCTCTCTGCTCGTGCCCCCGCATGGCCTGTGCGCCCCCCAGGTCCCCAGCCAGAGCGCAGCGGCCCCGTCCCAGGAGACTCAGCGCCGCTTTGGAACGGGCACAGCCCCAGCACTGGTTCAGGAGTGGGGCAGCCCACAAGTCCTGGCAGTGCAGCCCGTGGGCACCTCTCAGTTGCTGGGGTCCCCCCACCCTTCGCAGGCTCTACACAGAGTCACTGGAGCCCCTGGAGACAGGGCAGCCCAGGCTCTGCCACGGGACTGGGGGTCACCCTGCCTACCGCGAGCCAGGTCAGGCGACCGGGCCCCCTGCCCAGAGCTCCTGGGAGCCAGCCAGTCCTCTCCCCGTCCCAAAAAGGGCTGGGAGTCCCTAATGGCAGCCCAGCGCCCCAGCACAGCACGGGGCAGCACTGACTGATGGGAGCATGCCTCCCGCTGAGCCCCCACCCTGCAGCCCAGAGCCCCCCGCCAAGCCTGCCCTGCTCCCCAGCACCCCCTGCTGCCTCCCATCCTGCTCCCCACAGCCCAGCGCCCCTTGGCGAGCCCCCACCCCTCTCCCCAGCACCCCCTGCTGCCTCCCATCCTGCTCCCCACAGCCCAGCACCCCTTGGCGAGCCCCTACCCCGCTCCCCAGCACCCCCTGCTGCCTCCCACCCTGCTCCCCGCAGCCCAGTGCCCCAAGCTGAGTCCCTGCCCTGCTCCCCGCAGCCCAGCGCCTCTTGCTGAGCCCCCACCCCGCAGTCCAGCGCCCCTTGGCGAGCCCCCATCCCACTCCCCAGCGCCCCCTGCTGCCTCCCATCCTGCTCCCCACAGCCCAGCGCCCCTTGGCGAGCCCCCATCCCACTCCCCAGCACCCCCTGCTGCCTCCCACCCTGCTCCCCGCAGCCCAGTGCCCCAAGCTGAGTCCCTGCCCTGCTCCCCACGGCCCAGTGCCCCCTGCTGCCCCAGCCCACTCCCCCCACCGAGCCCCCAGCCCACTCCCTAGTGCCCCCTGCCAAGCCCCTGCCCCACTCCCTGCAGCCCAGCACCACACTGGGGTCAGCACTGACTGAGGGGAGAGCGCCACTCCCTGCAGCCCCCAGGAGATCTCTCACCTAAGTAGTGACCTGGCTCTACCCTGCTTAGCTGGTGAGATCCCAGGCATGTGCTGGCAGAAGGGCCCAGCCAGGCGGTTGCCAGTCTCCCTGGACTCCCCTACCAGGGGTTGGGGTTCCCTGCTGAATGTGCATCCCCGGGCCAGGACCCTCCCAGAACTTCCTGGCTCTCCGGAGCGTGGGAGACTGTCCGTGGCTGAGGCCACGCGCAGGGCCAGAGCCGGCGTCATGTGGCAGAGACATTCAATGAAATCAACCTATCCTGTGGTGCCATCAGAAACAGGCCATAGGGTGATTTCATCAGACATCTCCTACCACCACCTCACCCAATCTGGAGGGAGAGACCAGGGCCCTCCTCGCTTCCAATCACAGCTCTCCTGCCCTCCTCTCACCACACGGTCCATGGGGACCATTCCTTCCTCCCCTCAGCTGGGGAGCAGCTCCGGCCCCCACACATGAGTGCTGGCAGCCCTAGGGTCACTGGCCCAGCACATCCCTGCAGGCCTCTCTCTCAGCAACCTCTAACCCAGCTCTGAATGCTGCTAAGTCCTTCGCAGTATCCTGTGGCAGTGAGTTCCGCATGTACACATGCTACGAATAGCCCACAGGGGCCAGATTCTCCCACAGCAGGATACAAGCAGCTCCCGGGGACGTCAGCAGGAGTTACTCCTATCCTGAGGGGGAAGGATCGGGCCCCAGAGGCTCCTTGCAATAGCAGTTGCAGGCAGTTTGGGTTCCTCTCCCCCCACTCCTGAGCACCAGCGGCAGCCCTGCCCACAGGGGTCCCATCTAGGGGAAGAGGGGAGGGCAGGCCCTTGGCCCAGCCTGCCTGTGCTCTCTCTGCTGGGACAGTTGAGCCTGCTGTGCTGGAGGATTTTCACACAGGGACCACCAGCAGCAAGTTACACTCTGACCTGGCCCCATGCCCCATTCCCCACCCCCCTGAGACAGCCAGTCCCTGCCCTGGGGCCGGATGGGAACCAGCGCCCCCTATGGGGAAAGGCCCCGTGCCCCATTCCCCACCCCCCTGAGCCTCCCAGTCTCCATGTCCCGCTCTGGCTGGGTGCTGGTGGGACTGGGCTGCTGGCAGCCGTGGAGCCCTCTCTCCCCAGGCACTAACTCGGTGGCGCAGAGCCACGGGCCGTGCTGGGGAGCTGGGCGCACAGTCTGCCCCACCAGCTCGGCGGGAGGTGATGGGGCAGGCGGTGCGACCCTCTCTATGCCCAGCGCAGCAGGGAGGGAGCAGGGCTACGCACCAGGCATTGCAGCTCCTGTGGATCTTGCTGCCGGGCGGGTAGGTCTCACCCCCGTGCTCGCAGGGGCACGTGCCCGGCGGGACACACTGCCCGGTGTTGTCCAGCACCAGCCCCTCGGGGCAGTTACAGCCGGCCACGCACACGGCCAGGGCCTGGCACGAGCTGGCCTCCGCCAGGCGCAGGTCGGCACAGCTCTTCCTGCAGGGGGCGCTGCACTCCTGGTAGACCTGCCCCCCGCTGCACGGCACCGCTGTGGGGAGAAGGAGAGGGGGCCAGGGGGCCTTAGCGCAGGCACTTCCAGCTCCCTCACAGAGATACCTGCCCC
The DNA here is from genome assembly GCF_007399415.2 of Gopherus evgoodei. NCBI lineage: Eukaryota > Metazoa > Chordata > Testudines > Testudinidae > Gopherus > Gopherus evgoodei. The sequence continues at coordinate 161,104 of NW_022059766.1, read as the reverse complement.
GTTCCCCAACCCCAATCCTCCAGAGCCCATCCCCTGGCCATCCCTTCCCTCGCCCCTTCTCCATCCCCCATCCATCCCCTCCCCTGCCCTTTCTCCAATGCCCATCCCCCGCTCATCCCCTCCCCCGCCCTTTCTCCATCCCCCATCCATCCCCTCCCCCGCTCCTTCGCCAGCACCCATCCCCCATCCATCCCTCCCCTCGCCCCTTCTCCAGCACCCATCCCCCATCCATCCCCTCCCTCACCCCTTCTCAATCCCCCATCCATCCCCTCCCCCCGCCCCTTCTCCAGCACCCATCCCCCATCCATCCCTCCCCCCGCCCCTTCTCCAGCACCCATCCCCCATCCATCCCCTCCCTCACCCCTTCTCCAGCACCCATCCCCCATCCATCCCCTCCCCCGCTCCTTCTCCAGCACCCATCCCCCATCCATCCCCTCCCTCACCCCTTCTCCAGCACCCATCCCCCATCCATCCCTCCCCCCGCCCCTTCTCCAGCACCCATCCCCCATCCATCCCTCCCCCCGCCCCTTCTCCAGCACCCATCCCCCATCCATCCCCTCCCTCACCCCTTCTCCAGCACCCATCCCCCATCCATCCCCTCCCCCGCTCCTTCTCCAGCACCCATCCCCCATCCATCCCCTCCCTCACCTCTTCTCCAGTACCCATCCCCATCCATCCCCTTCTCCTAAGCCCATCCCCCAGCTCTGTCTGCTCTGTGGTGCCAGCCCCCTGCCCATTCCCCATTCCCCAGCCCCACCCTCTATCCTTGTTGCCCCGGCTAGGCTGACACCCAGCCAGGCAGGGCTCCCCTCCCCAGACACGCCCAGTGGGGCCCAGCCTAGGCCGTCACCCACCGCAGAAGGTCTGGTTCCTCCAGGGCACCGGCGCCCCCTCCTGGGCACACTGCCTGGCGTAGGCAGCCAGGGCGCTGCACAGACAGTCCCCGCCGGCCGAGCAGCCACACACGTCGTAGAGGCAGAGCTGGTAGTAGGGCTCCCGCTCCACCAGGTCGTGGCAGGGCTGTGGGACATGGCAGGGGGCTCGTCACCCAGGGGCTCAGAGCAGCCGCCCGGGCTCCAGGCCCTTCCATTGTGGGGGCCTCTGCTGGGGGCAGAGCGCAAGGCGGCACTTGACAAACCAGCCCCACAGATGCATGGGCACATGGACAGCACACGTGGAGAGGGCCAGTCCCGTGACCGTCCGGCATGCGTGACACAGACATGGGGTGACCGGGGTCCCTCAGGGCAGACAGGCCCACACCCCTGCCAGAGGCACACGGCGAACACTCCTGGATCCGCCCCGTCCCCAGCACGCACACACTCAGACACAGCACCCAGCGCCGCGGTCTCAGGGACTCCCCGGGGCGGGTACCTGGAAGGCCGAGCCGTGCAGGACGGCGCAGGCGGCCTCGGCGAACTCCCTGTGCTGGGCGTAGGTGCCGCAGGGGTCGAAGGCGAAGGAGCCAAGCGCGGGGCACTCGCTCGATGCCTGGAACTTGTTGGCGAAGGCGGCGACGCTGGACTCCACGTCCCCGGCGGGGGTGGTGAACTCGTCCTGCTGGTTCCAGTTGTAGGTGCCGCACAGGCCTCGCACCTGCCGCGGAAGGTGGGTGAGGGTGCCAGCCCTGAGCCCCAAGGGGTTGGGGGGCAGCCAGGGAGCTCCCCCTCCCCACACACAGCAGGGAAGCTGACAGGTGCCAGGCCTGCAGCCGGGTGTGGGGACGTGGACTCTTGCTGTGCCAGGCACAGGGCTAAGACCCACCACCTCCCTCAGACCAGGATCTGCAATGCCAGTCACTAGAGACCTGGCACCGGCCACACTGGCCTGGGCGGCTCCGGACCCCACTCCCGGTACTCAGAGCCGGCCATTCGGCCAACTCCCGCAGCTGAGCTCCTCTCTCCTTGAGCAGTGCAGGCAAAGCCCGCAGCGAGGGCTCTCCCGGGGGCACCAGGAGCACGCTGGGCTCACCTTGCCAGCGAAGCCAGGCTGCAGGGTGATGTAGGCGGTGGGGAGCTCCAGCCCCCACAGCACGTGGGCCCCGAAGGCCTGGAGCAGCAGGAAGGAGGATGAGGCCCGTCGGATGCTCAGGTCAGCACTGGTAAAGGGCAGGGCCACCTCCTGCCCGTTCACGGCCACGTCCCCTGCAGCAGGGAAGGGCCAGAGAGGAGATGGGAAAGGAGGGGGGCAAGGGAGAACTGGACAGAGAGAGAGGCCCCCAACCCCACTCCCTGATCCACCACCTGCGAGCTGATCCCCTACCCTGGGCAGATCAGAGCCAGCCCCAAGCCAGCCAGCCCCGCACCCTGGGGCCAGATTGGAGCCGGTGCATTTCCTGCAATCCCGTGATCCCTCCAGGCTGCCCATCTCTGCAAGCATCTGCCAGCCTAGTGATTTCCCTAGACCCCTCCTGAATTTCCCCAATCCCCCTCCACCCTCCGTTTTGTGAACTAGTTACATGCCAATTTAGTGACTGCTTGGAAATTTGAATTGAAATTGAAACATTAATACACACTTTAAAAGCAGATACAGTGTGTGATAAAATACGTGTATCTGAAAGTATAATAGATTTGAAAAGCATGAACATAGACTAGCTTCCTTATACAGCTGGGTTTTTTTATGACAATGTCAGTGCATTCATTTCGGTGATGTTGGCCAATCTAATAATTTCAAATGATGATTTGTAAGCAAAGTCTCAATGAGCTTTCCCTGACAGCTAATGGTGAGCTGGGGGCTGGGGGAAAGGCTTCAGGACCAGATTGTATTTACATTCACACCTAATCTACCTAGGGATCCAGCAAACAGAGCTGTGTTGCCCAAATGATAGATTTTGGCTGGGGCTGGGTTACAAATCACTTGAATGTGCGTGGGGGAGTTGGGAATGAAATGTTGTTGTTCTTGTTGTATGAGTAAAGGGCAGTAGAACTGTACTTAGCCTGTGCTGATTGAGGGCACCGAGAGAGAGAGAGAGAGAGAGAGAGGGTGGGGATCTGCCCCTCTCCACTGTTTAGAGACAGAGCTGATTAGGCTCCATAGAGAGTCTCTTGTTCTGTTCAGTGACTTGCAGCTGAAATCACTGACGATCAGGTCTAAGTGCTCAGTCCTGTGGTGGGACAGTGTTCCTGTGGAAGAGACAGCCCAGTCTGCCCTAGCAGCGAGCGAGGTTCCCCCACTGAGAGCTCAGCTGAAATCACTGACGATCAGGTCTAAGTGCTCAGTCCTGTGGTGGGACAGTGTTCCTGTGGAAGAGACAGCCCAGTCTGCCCTAGCAGCGAGCGAGGTTCCCCCACTGAGAGCTCAGCTGAAATCACTGAGAGCTGGTGGAACCGCAGGAGACCAACTCGCAGAGGTCACAGGGGCAGGTGGCAGCAGAAGGTGACTGCGCAGGGCCATTGGCAACAGAGCGGTGGAGTGAACGGTGGCACAATGAACAGACGTGGCCAGAGTGAACAGGAGCAGCTGGAGGAACGAGCAAGGTGCCTTCTTGCCCTCCACCTGGGAGATGAACTCATGTGAAAGCACCTCTGAACTCTGACTCTCCGTTGAACAAGGACAACACCGGTGAGTGGGGTGCGGTGGAGGGAAAAGCGAGGGGCACGTTAAAGAAGCATTTGTTTGTTGGACTATGTTTTAGTGACTTTGCTCTAGAATGCTAGATTTGTGACTGGGAATGGAAACTTATATAAATATGTTTCGTAGTAGGCCAAGATTTTTAAAATGCATTATTTGCCAAGGTTGTTATCTCACACTGTTGCTATCTTGAGAGGTCATTATGTTGGGGAATTTCTGTACTAAACATTTGTATTATTACAATTAATTTTTACATAAGAATGGTCATACTGGGTCTGACCAAAGGTCCATCTAGCCCAGTAACCTGTCTTCCAACAGTGGCCAGTGCCAGGTGTCCCAGAGGGAATGAACAGACCAAGTAATCATCTAGTGATTCATCCTCTGTCGCCCATTCCCAACTTCTGGCAAACAGGCTAGGGACACTCAGAGCATGGTGTTGCATCCCTCCCCATCCTGGCTAACAGCCACTGATGGACCTATTCTCCAGGAATTTATCTAGTTCTTTTATCAATCCTGTTATAGTTTTGGTCTTCACAGCATCCCATGGCAAAGAGTTCCACGGCTTGACTTTATGTTGTGTGAAGAAGTACTTCCTTTTGTTTGCTTTAAACCTGCTGCCTATTAATTTCATTGGGTGACTGCTAGTTCTTGTGTTATATGAAGGTGTAAATAACATTTCCTTATTCACTTTCTTCACACAAGTCAAGATTTTATAGACCTCTGTCATATCCCCCCTTAGTCATCTTTTCTAAGCTGAAAATTCCCAGTCATGTTAATTTCTGCTCCTGTTTCATACCCCTAATCATTTTAGTTGCCCATCTCTGAACCTTTTCCAATTCCAATACATCTTTTTTGGGATGGGGTGACCAGATCTGCACACAGTATTCAAGATGTGGGTGTAACATGGTTTTATATAGAGGCAACATGATATTTTCTGTCCCATTATCTATCCCTTTCTTAATTCTTCCCAGCATTCTGTTCATTTTTTTGACTGCCACTGCACATTGAGTGGATGTTTTCAGAGAACTGTCCACAATGACTCCAAGATCACTTCTTGAGTGGTAACAGCTAATTCAGACTCCATCATTGTATATGTATCGTTGAGATTGTTTTCCAGTGTACATGACTTTGCATTTATCAATAGTGAATTTCATCTGCCATTTTGTTGCCCAGTCACCCAGTTTTGTGAGATCCTTTTGTAGCTCTTCGCAGTCTGTCTGGAACTTAACTACCTTGAATAGTTTTGTATCATCTGCAAATTTTGCCACCTCACTGTTTGCCCCTTTTTCCAGATTGTTTATGAATATGTTGAATAGGACTGGGCCCAGTACTGACGCCACAGGGACACCACTATTTACCTCTCTCCATTCTGAAAACTGATCATTTATTCCTACCCTTTGTCTCCTATCTTTTAACCAGTTATCGATCCATGAGAGAACCTTCCCTCTTATCCCACGATGGCTTACTTTTCAAAAGTCAATTTAAATTAAACATATTTTAAAAAAAAATATATATGTTTTTAGAAATCTAGACCTGTTATGTGCTTTGGTGTAACTTGCATTTTCCTTATGTTAAATTTGCATTATCCTAACAGAACATTTACTGTATTCATACCTCTTTTATATCTCATCGGTCCTGACACCCCGCCTCCCCATATCAGTTCCTGGGGAAACCACTGCCAGCTGCGCCCCCCGCCGGCGAAGCCAAGCTGACCTGTGGTGCGGAGCCGGGCGGAGGTCCTGTGCGCAGTCACCGTGAGGGCCCGGAGGCAGCTCACGGCCCCTTTGCTCCCACACGCCCCCTTCTCCGCCGTGATCAGCAGCTTCCAGTCCACAAAGTCCTGCCAGGCAACGGTCCCCCAACCTGTGAGGGCTGGAGGCGCAGCCCCAGGGCGGCTCCCCAGCCCTTCCCCGCCACTCCTCCCCGGCCGGACTGGGACCTGCCCGCCGCTCTTTGGGCCCTGTGCGGGCTGGGCTGTGGACGCGGGGCTCTGCTCTGGTTTGTTACTGGAGGGTCTCTCTGGAGCTGAACCAACGCTGAGTGGCCAGGCTCTGCATGCCTTGGGATTCCCTTCCTGTCCAGCACACTGGGCACTCCCTGCCCGGCCCCCAGCCCCCCGGCGGCTCCCAGGGCTCCAGACCCCCCCTCCCCTGGCCCCCCAGCCCCACGGCGGCTCCCAGGGGTCCAGACCCCCCGGCAGCCTGCCCCCCCCAGCCCCACAGCAGCTCCCAGGGCACCAGACCCCACCTCTCCTGGCTCCCCAGCCCCAAGGTGGCTCCCAGGGCTCCAGACACCCCTCCCCCCGGCAGCCTGGCCCACACCCAGCAGCCCAGAGCACCAAACCCCACCTTCCACCCCCCGGCAGTCTGGCCCCCCAGCCCCACAGCAGCTCCCAGGGCTCCAGACCCCCCCCTCCCCTGGCCCCCCAGCCCCACGGCAGCTCCCAAGGCACCAGACCCCACTCCCCCCAGCAGCCTGGCACCTCACCTGCACCAGGATGTACTCGCAGACGCCATGGAAGGAGTAGCGCTTCTGGTCGAAGGTCACATAGTGCGGGTCCCCGATCAGGGCACACTCAGCCGAGCACTTGTCCTGCGAGCAGCGCCAGCGCCCACCCTGGCACGTGCTGCAGGGACAGGGTGAGAGAGGGACACAGGGTCACCACAGCTCACTGGGCTCCCTGCCATAAGCTGGGCCGCGGCATGCACTCTGGGAAGTTGCTGTAGGTGCCTGGGCCCGCTGGACATGGCGAGGGGCATCTCCAGGAGGGACATCTCCAGCGTGGTGAGGCTCAGCCTGGGCACCCACCCAGGGGTCCCCAGCAGCTCCTGGCTGTCGTGTCCCAGCTGCCACCCGTCTCTCTGGTTCCACTCAAGTAGCTTTGTTCAGTCGCTGCCCCGCCCCCGCCCCACCAGGCCCGATTCACCTGGGTGGGTCTCCTCTGCAGCTCGCGGGAGGTACCCCACAGGAGCTGGGCACGAACCCAGGAGTGATGTTATGAGTCTGAACTAGTATCTCATTGAAAGGTGACAGGGCCAGGAAGAGTTAATTAACTCACAGACTGACCTGACCCATGGGTGAACCTTAAGGACTTATTAGGAAAATATGTAAATAAATAGAGCTTTGAAATGCAAATCTGCATTGTCAGAGGTAGAAGGAGAGGTGTTTGCTCAGGTCTTGTGATGTAAGCAAACAAGTCTTGTCTATTGCTATAGCTTTGATTCAAAGATCCACACAGGAATATTAGGAAGATACTTGAGGGAAATAGAATTATTGTCTATGTGTCTCTTTGAAGGTTGTGGTAACCTGTATCTGAACTGTTTAATGGATAAATTACCCTGTGCTAATTGCCAGGATGTTTGGAAGGAGAGTTAAGCTTATTGTTTTCTCAGGCCGAAAGGCTGCTGGAAATGTATAAAAATCTGGGGACATGATCCTACTTCATCTCAGATCTGCTTTGGGTTTCAAGAGGAGGGAACCTTAAGCCACAAGAATTGAGATCCCCAGTCACTGACTGGAGCCACCCTGAATATGGAAATTGGACTATAACCTCTGGACTATTTCTAAAAGGAATTTTGGCAGCTACAAGCTCACCTCTGCTGTGTATCTGAACCTCAAGAATTGAATTCAAGTCTGTCTGTAGACTGATCTTTTAACCAACACTCTCTCTCTTTTCTTGTTTAATAAATTTTAGCTTTGTTAATAAGAATTGGCTCTAAGCGTGTATTTTGGGTAAGATCTAAGTTATAATTGGACCTGGGTGTGTGGCTGACCCTTTGGGATTGGAAGAACCTTTTCTTTTATATGATGAGATAAGATTTTCAGTAACCATCATCATATCTGATGTATGTGTCTGGACACTTTAAGGGAACTGCGTTGTTTGGACTTCTGAATAACCTATATGGTAAAATAGATGTTCTGGGCTGGTTGGTAAATCGAAGTATTGGAACAACTACCAGCTTTTGGGGTTTGTCTGCCCCGTTCTGTTTGCAGTTCACCCTAATTGAGTGACCTCAGCTGGCTCCCACGGGTCAGCTGTATGGGAAAGTGGAGTGCAGCTGCCTGGGCGAGGGAGAAGGGCTCCCAGTGATTCCCCAGGAGGCAGGGGGCTCCCCACACAATGCTGTTCTCCCCTCGGGCAGGGTGGGATCATGGGCTGGCTGAGCTGTGAGACGGGGACTGACCCTGTGTGACGAACTGGGAAAGTTCTTAATGTTTTCTCTGAGTACTGTGTTGGTGCCTCAGTGTCCCCATGGCAGTTCTTAAGTATCTGGCAGAGCAAAGGGCCAGTGCACCTAAATGCCTGACACTCTGACAGCAACTGATGGCCTGGGCCCCTCCTCTGCAAAGGTGCCAGCTGAAGGTGTTGGAGACAAAGAGATCAGGTGACCTCCTGGCCCGGGAAAGGAGCTGAGCAGAGAGGAGGGGCTGGAGGGGGTTGTTAGTCTGGAGCTGGCTGGGGTCGAGGAGTGAAGTGGAGACGTGGGGGTCTGGCTCTCTGCCCCCTAGAATGGACCCAGCCGAGGGGTCCGGTTCGCTGTATCTACAAGCTCTGTTTTAGACCCTGTTCCTGTCATTGAATAAACCTCTGTTTTACTGGCTGGCTAAGAGTCACGTCTGACTGCAAAGTGGGGGTGCAGGCCCCAGTGGCTTCCCCAGGACCCCGCTGGGGTGGACTCGCTGTGGGAAGCGCACGGAGGGGCAGAGGATGCTGAATGCTCCAAGGAGAGACCCAGGAGGTGAAGCTGTGTGAGCTTCTTGCCCTGAACAAGTCTGCTCCAAGGGAGAGGAGGCTCCCCAAAGTCCTGCCTGGCTTGGTGGGGAGCAGTTCCAGAGCATCGCCCAGTGACTCCATGACAACTGGTGGCAGCGGCAGGAGGTACTGCACCCCGTGAATGGCGCTGCTTGCAGTAAGTGACTGGGGAGCAGTAAAACAAAGGAGGGATAATGAGGACCAGGAGTGCTGAAGGCTCAGAAAGGGACAGTTTCAGGGGGCAGTTAACCTCTGGGAGCGTGTGACCAGCGAGAAGGACTGTTGGAGTAACGGGGTCCCCCTGAGGACTGCAGCGAGCAGTCTCAGGGGCGGAGGAGCTTGCCGCTCGACCCCGGGAGAGAGAAGGATTTTTGCAGTTGCAGGGTTCCCCTAGGGATTGCAGGAGCAGTCCCAGGGGCGGAGGAGTCTGCAGCTCGACCCTGGTAAAGAGGTGGTGATCACGAGAAGGGCTGGAACACCCGGGGTTCTTCCTGGAAACCATGGGGGAGCCAAGAGCACACAGGCCTGTGAGTCCAGAGCCACTTGGGAACGGTGAGGTGATGGCCTATCACCATCTCCTTGAGAAGGACATTGTGATCCTGTGCACAAAGAGAGGGTTACGCATGAGGAAATTCACCAAGGCACAGTTAATCATGCAGTTGGAGGAGAAGCACCGCTCTGAGGAGCAGATTCCTGGCCCAGATGGGGCTACAAGAGGATCTGAGAGCAGCTGGAGCATCAGCCAGGCATCCCCGGGAGTCTGGTCCCCAATCAGATGAGGGTCTTCACGATTGGGTTCCCCATCAGGAGATAGGAGACGGATGGGATGGGAGCAGAGCCCGAGAGAGCGAGAGGACCATGAGAGAAAGCAAGAGCCCGAGGAAAAGCTGCAGGAGAAGCAGCAGCAGCGTGGACTGGTGATGGTGGAGCAGAGAGACATAAGGGGCTGCCCAGGGGTCAGTGGGGAAACACGCCTGCAGGGGCGAGACCCTGGGACAGAGAGAACTGTGGTGGTGCAGCCCCAGATGCTGAGGGACTGTGGGACCTGGGTGAAGTTCCCTGGGGTGAAGCCCCTCACCCTGCCTATGGCCCAGATCCCTGTGCAGACCCAGAAGGGGTCGGGCTGGCTGGTAGTTGGGGTTCTCCAGGATATCGGCTGGGAGGCCCTGTTGGGGGGTGACTGTCTCCCCATGGGACAGGATCCAGGCCCCGCTCCTGTAACGGCCGAGGGTTTGAATTCAAATCCAGGGAACCAATTGGCTAGGATGGAAATGGTCGGTGAAAATGCAAATAACCTGGCTGGCAGGGGAGAGGGGCTGCTGGGCTCAGGATACCTGCCTACCTGTAACCAGCCCCCTGGGGCTGAGTGGGAGGGAGAGATGCTCCCTGCCCCCCTGCACACCGGAGAGGGGGCTCACGCTGGCTCTGATGCTGTGACCAGAGCAGAGAGCTCGCTGCCTGCCCCCACTGGGACAGCAAGGGCAGCGCTGAGCACGGGGGGAGCTGAGACCCCAGCTGAGTGGGGGGACACCCGGGCAGGGCAGGTCAGCTGCCAACCAGGTTTGCCTGGTCCAGACGTGCTGCTGGGAAGTGATTACACAGCAGGGAGGGAGCTACCAGGGACAGGGCTCAGGGGGGCTGTGACCTCAGGCCCAGCCAGCGAGAGGGAGCAGGTCCCACTCCCTGCCCCAGCTGCTGAATCCCAGACCGAGCTGCAGAGGGATCCCTCCTTGGAGAAGCTGAGAGAACTTGCTGGCCACAGCGCTGCAAACCTCCTTGGGGAAGGCTGCAGGGACAGAGTCCTGCCGGAGAAGGGATTCCTGTACCGAGAATGGGCTCCCCAAGGGGAAGTAGAACTGGGGGGAATCGGGAGGCAGCTGGTGGTGCCCCAGGAATCCACAGGGTTCTTCCCATTTGAGCTGCTGGATGGGAGGAGAGTGAGGGGACCCCTGGACCTGAAGGGGGAGGATTGGATGGAGAAGGGGGAAGACCCCCTGGGGGATCTCTTCCCTGAGGTGGGAGCCAATCTCCCCATCAGGTGTTCCCCGTTCAGAGTCACTGGGAAAGCAGCCCAGAACCTGGAGAGAGGGGTCAGGGACATGCTGGCTTTAGATGGGATCCAGCCATTTTACAGCCCATGGGCCTCACCCATGGGGCTGATCCCCAAGCGAGACAGGATGATCTGGTTTTATGGGGGCTATCAGAAGCTTAAAGCCATCACAGTGTCCGATGCCGACCCCATGCCTAGGCCTGGGGAGATTCTAGACAAGCTGAGAGGGATGGAGAACTTGGCCCTGGCAGACACTGATAACATGTGCATCTTTAGCCAGACCTGGGAGGAACAGGTGTCCCAGGTGAAGAGGGGGCTGGGCTGCCTCAAGGAGGTGGGACTGATGGTAAAAGCTGGAAAGTGCAAGGGGGGACGGCAGAGGTGTTGTGTCTGGGCCACAAAGTGGGAAGCGGCTGCCCAAGCCCAGAGCTGGCAAAGGCCAAGATGGGGGCTCTTAACCAAGGGAGCCCGAATCACAGACCAGAGGGCTGGGAAAAGACCCAATCCCAGCTTGAACCCCAGGGGTACTGGGGTGGCAAAGGGTGTGGGCTGCATAAACCTTCCCACATGCGGCCTGCAAGTGCCATCAAGCACACCCGACCTAAGGGAGGGCGTGAGACTGGACTGTCCTGGTGTAACTCACACCAAGAGATGGGAGAGATGCTGGGGCATCCATGGGAACCTTGGTGGGTTCGAACTTCCCCAGGTCACTGGCTGGAGTGACCTCGCTCAGTTCGGTCTCGAAGGGGGGAGAGATGTGACGAACTGGGAAAGTTCTTAATGTTTTCTCTGAGTACTGTGTTGGTGCCTCAGTGTCCCCATGGCAGTTCTTAAGTATCTGGCAGAGCAAAGGGCCAGTGCACCTAAATGCCTGACACTCTGTCTCCTAGCAACTGATGGCCTGGGCCCCTCCTCTGCAAAGGTGCCAGCTGAAGGTGTTGGAGACAAAGGGATCAGGTGACCTCCTGGCCCAGGAAAGGGGCTGAGGAGAGAGGAGGGGCTGGGAGGGGTTGTTAGTCTGGAGCTGGCTGGGGTCGAGGGTGGAGGGCAGACCTGGGGGTCTGGCTCACTGCCCCCCAGAATGGACCCAGCCGAGGGGTCCGGTTCGCTGTATCTACAAGCTCTGTTTTAGATCCTGTTCCTGTCATCGAATAAACCTCTGTTTTACTGGCTGGCTGAGAGTCACGTCTGACTGCAAAGTGGGGGTGCAGGACCCTGTGGTTTCCCCAGGACCCCGCTGGGATGGACTCACTGTGGGAAGCTCACGGGGGGCAGAGGATGCTGAAGGCTCCAAGGTCAGACCCAGGAGGTGAAGCCGTGTGAGCTTTTTGCCCTGAACAAGTTTGCTCCAAGGGAGAGGAGGCTCCCCAAAGTCCTGCCTGGCTTGGTGGGGAGCAGTTCCAGAGCATCGCCCGGGGACTCCGTGACAACCTGCTCCGTCACTGAGGGGCCCATAGAGCCCGTCCCGTCCCCGCAGATCACCACACCCCAGCCTGGCACAGGACGGTGCCAGCAGCTGCCCCAGGCAGAGCAGAGACAAGCTCACCTCGGCAGAGCGGGACAGGGGCTCAGGCTGGCTGGGGGTGACCCAGGGGCTGCCCCTCCCCGGTGCCCATTCCGGCACCCAGCTGGCAGAGGGGATGGGGGCATTCCTTACCACTGGTTGCACCGCTGCTGGATGCTCTGCCCTGGGCTGTACTTCTGGCGACGGTGGTAACAGGGGCAGTCGCTCTCAGGGACGCAGGCCCCCCCCTCCAGGTAGAGGCCCGGCGGGCACTCGCAGCCACTCACGCAGTCGTCCCTGCAGTGCCCCTCCTCACTGGTGCCCATAGTGGCACAGCTGGCCGGGCATGAGGACACGCAGTCCGAGTACTGCTTCCCCTGGCTGCACTGCTTCTCTGCGGGGCAGACACACGGTGCCTCAGGCCTGGGCTGGCAGTGCCCCCTCTGCCGGGCAGCTGAGCGCGGACTCCCAGGGAGCACATCTGCCCTGTCGCTCACGTCAGAGGAACACATGTGGGGAGATGCCACGAGAGCCTCGAGGGGCTGCTGCTCCCCCCATGCAGGCTGCAGTGCCGAAGTAAGAGGAGCTGCTCCCCGCTGACAGGGGTAGTGGGTCTCTTACCCATGGGCTTTGCCACGAGAGGGCAGCACCATTCCCTGCCTCCTACACATGCACCAGACCCTTCCAGCCTGGGGCGTTCATGGGCAGGCTGCCCGGGGGGCTGAGCCTCTCCTGAGCGTGCAGGGGGGTGAATGTGGCCGTGAGGGTGGGTGTATGTGGGGGCCAGGGCTGGATGCGACCCAGGTGCGAGGGGAAGGCGTGGGGTCTGTGGCAGGTGGCGTGCGTGTGGGTGGAGGGCAGGGCAGGGGGGAAGGGGTCCGTAGTGCTGCCAGGGAGTGCATGGTCCCTACCGCAGAACCCGGGCCTCCGCCAGTCGACATAGACGTGCTGCTGGGCGCAGTCGCGGGCGTAGCTGGCGAAGGTGGCGCAGATGGCCTCCTGCCGCCCGGCTCCCGTGCCCCCCTGCTCGCAGGATGCGTACATGCAGGCTTCATAGAATCCGCCCGGGTCCACCTGCCGGGAGAGAGGCCACGTCAGTGAGCGCCGGGGGGGGGGAGGGGGCGCGGCTGCCCCCGGGGGGGTGGGTACTGCCGTCCTCTGACCTCGGAGTGGCATTGGCTGAAGGGGCTGGCCAGCAGCTTCCAGCACACGGCCTCGGCCTCCTGCCTCAGGGCGCTGGCCTCCGCGACGTCGCAGCTGTGTCCCGTCTCCGCCGCGTCCTGGCACGGGAGCTGCTCCCAGGCAAAGCAGAAACCCCGTCAGTGCCAGAGCACCCCAGGCTCCACCATCAGCCCAGCACCCCCCAGAGTTGCATGGGGGGGAGAAGCACCCCTAGCCTCGGCCATCAGCCCAGCGCCCCCCAGAGCTGCATGGGGGGGGAGCATCCCCACTTCACCCCATGCAGCTCCCGGGCGCTTCCCCTTCTGAGCATGCATTGCTCCTGTGAGGGAGAAGCATTGCCACCAGCTGCCGCACACACCCCAGCTTCAGCTGCTCCTGGCAGGGTTAGGAACACGCTGCAGAGAGGCGAAGGGCTCTGGGCACTAGCGAAGCCCTTGGGGGGTGTCACACCTTCCCCCTCCCTCTGAGCCATGGGAGAGGACAGCAGCAGGGGCCCCCCCCAGTACCTCTGGGCTGGCATCCGGGACCCTCCAGGAATTCCCGAAGCTGGCAGCGAGCGTGGCCACATCCCCTCCTACACGCAGGAAGTCATCTGCAAGCACAACAGGTGCTGGGAATGTGGGGAGAGGAACCCGCCCCTGCTGGTGGGTCAGGGATGGGAATGGGGACACCCCCCGCTGCCAGATCTCCCCTCAGTTCTCACACTGTGCTCACCAGCCCAAGCCGGGAACAGCCTCTGGTGTCTGTTCCCTGCTCCGCCCCAGGGGAGACGCATGGGCAGTGGGAGGGCTTGTTCTCGGGGCACTATCACCAAGACACAGGCAGGCCAAGGAGAGAAGAGCCCCAGGGGTGCAAGGACCATCCTGTCCTGTCCCTTGGAGCGAGCTGGGGGCCCCTCACCCAGCAGGGCCGTTGGATGGCAGCTTGGATCCTGCTGCACCATGGCAGGTGTCCCCCCTCCACGGGGATGCAGGGGACGGGAATGTCCCATGCCCTGGCAGGGGATGCTCCGGTGCTCGCTGAGCGCTGTGAGGGAGACACACTCCCAGCAGGGCTGGTGGAGATGGAGACTGTGAGGAAGTGGGAATGTTCTTAATGTTTTCTTTGAATCCTGGGTGGGTGCCTGTGACGCAGCAGGGAGAGGGGAGTGTTGCCCTGGGAAGGTTACAGGGGAGTTTTGCTGGGACTGGCTGCACTGGGGGTGAGCGTCTTTCCTTGAGGCCAGATACCTGAGCACATAACATGAGAACCGGGAGCAGAGCTGGAGCCAGGTGACACCTTTGCCCAAAGGCTGGAGGAGGAGCCGGGGAAGGGGGGCTGAGTGAGAGGCTGGAGGGAGATTCAGTTTGGAGCTGGCTGGGAAAATGGAAGGGAGCCCAGACTGGGCTCTGGCCTCCCAACGGGGCTCTGGCCTTCCTGACCCCCCAAAATGGACCCGGCTGAGGGATCCTATTGTTTGTGCCTGCAAGGTCTGTCTGGGACTGTGTCCTGTCATCTAATAAACCACCTGTGTTACTGGCTGGCTGAGAGTCCCGGGGAATCGCAGGAAGCCGGGGGTGCAGGGCCCTGACTCCCCCACACTCCATGACAGAGCTATCTTGGGTCCTCAGGGCAGGGCGCTGTCGGCAGGGGATCCAGCCCCACGCGGTGAGCAGGGCGGGTTGGGGGCAGGGCGCTGTCGACAGGGTGCCCAGCCCCACGCAGTGAGCAGGGGAGGTTGGGGGCAGGGTGCTGTCGACAGGGGGTCCAACCCCATGCGGTGAGCAGGGCGGGTTGGGGATAGGGTGCTGTCGGCAGGGGGCCCGGCCCCACGCGGTGAGCAGGGCGGGTTGGGGGCAGGGCGCTGTCGGCAGGGGATCCAGCCCCACGCGGTGAGCAGGGCGGGTTGGGGGCAGGGTGCTGTCGACAGGGGGTCCAACCCCATGCGGTGAGCAGGGCGGGTTGGGGATAGGGTGCTGTCGGCAGGGGGCCCGGCCCCACGCGGTGAGCCGGCGGGTTGGGGGCAGGGCGCTGTTGGCAGGGGGCCAGGCCTCATGCGGTGACCAGGGTGGGTTGGGGGCAGGGTGCTGTCAGCAGGGAGCCCAGCCCCATGCGGTGAGCTGGCGGGTTGGGGATAGGGCGCTGTCAGCAGGGGACCCAGCCCCACGCGGTGAGCAGGGCGGGTTGGGGGCAGGGTGCTGTCGGCAGGGGGCCCGGCCCCATGCGGTGAGCAGGGTGGGTTGGGGGCAGGGTGCTGTCGGCAGGGTGCCCAGCCCCACGCGGTGAGCCGGCAGGTTGGGGGCAGGGCGCTGTTGGCAGGGGGCCAGGCCTCATGCGGTGACCAGGGTGGGTTGGGGGCAGGGTGCTGTCGGCAGGGCGCCCAGCCCCATGCGGTGAGCAGGGCGGGTTGGGGATAGGGCGCTGTCAGCAGGGGACCCAGCCCCATGCGGTGACCAGGGTGGGTTGGGGGCAGGATGCTGTCGGCAGAGGGTCCAGCTCCACATGGTGAGCAGGATGTGTGGCCCTAGGACACGTGCTGTCAGCAGGGGGTCTGGCACCCTGTGGTGAGCTGGGTAGGTTGCCACCATAGGGCTGCGCTCACCAGCAGGATCGTCGTTGTAGAGCCCGCAGAGCCCACGTGTGGCACCCCGCAGCTCCCCGCTGACCGTCACATACACCGTGTCGCGCCCGTCAGACTTGACCCGCACGCCCAGGCCGCTCTCCACAAAGACAAAGTCACCGAGCCACCGGATGCTGATCCCTGCAAGGGGAGAGCGGGGGGCAGCTCAGCAGAGCCAGGGGCCCGGCTGCCGGCCAGTGCCCACAGAGACGGGGTGGCTCTGAGCAACGGGCACATGGGCCTCCCTGCCAGGGAGATGGAGCCAGCGGTGGGATCATCTCTAGGAGGGGCTGGGAGTCCCAGGACTGGGCTGCTCAGAGCCCTGGGTGATGGACTGTCGGCCTGCTCCCGCCCAGGCACAGCCTCAGTGCTCTGTGTGCCCCTTAATCCCATCCCATTCCCCCAAACTCACCCCCTCGGGGCCCATACAGCCGGACCCAGGCCCCCTAAGCGCTGTTAGACCCCTCCTCCCACCAGCTCTGCCCGGGCGCTGGGCACGATGGACCCTGGCAGGTGTCAGGGGAGCTGAGAACCAAGCACCTGGGGAGACCCCAATGAGCCCAGGACACGGGGGTATCCAGGGCTCTGCCAGGCAGATGGGCAGATCGGAAGCCCCTGTGTGCCATGTGCTGGCCCCGTGGCTTTCCCCCACAGAGCTCTCTGACCCCCTCACCGTCCTGTAGGAGTGGCTTCCCCTCCGGCACCACAGCCCCATTCACGGAGACTTTTCGGCCCTGAGCCATGACCAGGTCCAGCCCGAAGAGCATGCGCAGCGTCTGTGGGGGAGCCGGGGCAGGGAGTGAGTGAGCTGGCAGCTCAGGGGTGCACGGAGCTAGCTGGGGGTGGTGGAACATGGCCCATGGCTTAACAGCGTGGGGACGAGCCATGGGACCAGCTTTCCCGGGCAGTGGGGAGTCTCCATCCCTCGCTGGCTCCCCAGGAGACTGGCTACTTCCCTGAGAGACGCTCTAGCCCAGTGATTTCCCTACACCCCCCCTGAATTTCTCCAACCCCTTCCCCAGTTTTGTGAACTAGTTACATGCCAAACCTGGTGGGTGAACCTTGCGACTTTTTCCTCACCCACAACTATTTCACATTTGGGGACAATATATACCTTCAAGTCAGCGGCACTGCTATGGGTACCCACATGGCCCCACAGTATGCCAACATCTCTATGGCTGACTTAGAACAACGCTTCCTCAGCTCTTGTCCCCTAACGCCCCTACTCTACTTGTGCTACACTGATGACATCTTCATCATCTGGACCCATGGAAAAGAAGCCCTCGAGGAATTCCACCGTGATTTCAACAATTTCCATCCCACCGTCAACCTCAGCCTAGACCCATCCACACAAGCGGTCCACTTCCTTGACACTACTATGCTAATAAGCAATGGTCACATAAACACCACCCTATATCGGAAACCCACCGACTGCTATACTTACCTACATGCCTCCAGCTTCCATCCAGGACACATCACATGATCATTGTCTACAGCCAAGCTCTAAGATACAACCGCATTTGCGCCAATCCCTCAGACAGGGACAAACACCTACAAGATCTCTATCAAGCATTCTTCAAACTACAGTACCCACTTGCTGAAGTGAAAAAAGAGATTGACAGAGCCAGAAGAGTACCCAGAAGTCATCTACTACAGGACAGGCCCAACAAAGAAAATAACAGAATGCCACTGGCCGTCACCTTCAGCCCCCCAACTAAAACCTCTCCAGCACATCATCAAAGATCTACAACCTATCCTGAAAGATGATCTCTCACTCCCACAGATCTTGGGAGATAGGCCTGTCCTCGCTTATAGACAGTCTCCCAACCTGAAGCAAATACTCACCAGCAACCACACACCACAAAACAAAAACACTAACCCAGGAACCTATCCTTGCAACAAAGCCCGATGCCAGCTCTGTCCACATATCTATTCAAATGACACCATCATAGGACCTAACCACATCAGCCACACCATCAGGGGCTCGTTCACCTGCACATCTACCAAGGTGATATATGCCATCATGTGCCAGTAATGCCCCTCTGCCATGTACATTGGCCAAACCGGACAGTCTCTACGCAAAAGAATAAATGGACATAAATCTGACATCAGGAATCATAACATTAAAAAACCAGTAGGAGAACACATCAACCTCTCTGACCATTCGATAACAGATTTAAAGGTGGCAGTTTTGCAACAGAAAAGCTTCAAAAACAGACTCCAAGGAGAAACTTCTGAACTTGAATTAATATGCAAACTAGATACCATTAATTTGGGCTTGAATAGAGACTGGGAGTGGCTGAGTCATTACACACATAGAAGTTATTTCCCCATGTTAAGTGTCCTTACACCTTCTTGTCAACTGTCCAAAATGGGCCATCTTAATTATCACTGCAAAAGTTTTTTTTTATCCTGCTGACAACAGCTCATCTTAATTAATTAGCCTCTTACAGTTGGTATGGCAACTCCCACCTTTTCATGCTCTGTGTGTGTGTATATATCTCCTCACTCTATGTTCCATTCTATGCATCCGATGAAGTGAGCTGTATCCCATGAAAGCTTATGCTCAACTACATTTGTTAGTCTGTAAGGTGCCACAAGTATGCCTGTTCTTTTTGCAGATACAGACTAACACGACTGCTGCTCTGAAACATGCCAATTTAGTGACTGTTTGGAAATTTGAATTGAAATTGAAACATTAATACACACTTTAAAAGCAGATACAGTGTGTGATAAAATACGTGTATCTGAAAGTATAATAGATTTGAAAAGCATGAACATAGACTAGCTTCCTTATACAGCTGGGTTTTTTTATGACAATGTCAGTGCATTCATTTCGGTGATGTTGGCCAATCTAATAATTTCAAATGATGATTTGTAAGCAAAGTCTCAATGAGCTTTCCCTGACAGCTAATGGTGAGCTGGGGGCTGGGGGAAAGGCTTCAGGACCAGATTGTATTTACATTCACACCTAATCTACCTAGGGATCCAGCAAACAGAGCTGTGTTGCCCAAATGATAGATTTTGGCTGGGGTTGGGTTACAAATCACTTGAATGTGCGTGGGGGAGTTGGGAATGAAATGTTGTTGTTCTTGTTGTATGAGTAAAGGGCAGTAGAACTGTACTTAGCCTGTGCTGATTGAGGACACCAAGAGAGAGAGAGAGAGAGAGAGAGAGAGAGAGAGGGTGGGGATCTGCCCCTCTCCACTGTTTAGAGACAGAGCTGATTAGGCTCCATAGAGAGTCTCTTGTTCTGTTCAGTGACCACTGCAGCTGAAATCACTGACGATCAGGTCTAAGTGCTCAGTCCTGTGGTGGGACAGTGTTCCTGTGGAAGAGACAGCCCAGTCTGCCCTAGCAGCGAGCGAGGTTCCCCCACTGAGAGCTCAGCTGAAATCACTGAGAGCTGGTGGAACCTCAGGAGACCAACTTGCAGAGGTCACAGGGGCAGGTGGCAGCAGAAGGTGACTGCGCAGGGCCATTGGCAACAGAGCGGTGGAGTGAACGGTGGCACAACGAACAGCTCTGGCCAGAGCGAGCAGTGAGCAGCTGGAGGAACAAGGAAGGTCCCTTCTTGCCCTCCACCTGGGAGGTGTACTCATGTGAAAGCACCTCTGATGGCTTAAATAAGGGGCACGTTAAACAAACATTTGTTTGTTGGACTGTATTTTAGTGACTTTGCTCCAGAATGCTAGATTTGTGACTGGGAATGGAAATGTATACAAATATGTGTCCTAGTAGGCCACGATTTTTAAAATGCATTATTTGCCAAGGTTGTTATCTCACATTGTTGCTGTCTTGAGAGGTCATTATGTTGGGGAGTTTCTGTACTAAACATTTTTGTTATTATAATTAATTTTTACATAAGAATGGTCATACTGGGTCAGACCAATGGTCCATATAGCTCAGCATCCTGTCTTCTGACAGTGGTCAATGCCAGGTGCTTCAGAGGGAATGAACAGAACAGGTAACTATCAAGTGATCCATCCCGTTCATAGAATCATGGAATCATAGAATATCAGGGTTGGAAGAGACCTCAGGAAGGTATCTAGTCCAACCCCCTGCTCAAAGCAGGACCAATTCCCAACTAAATCATCCCAGTCAGGGCTTTGTCAAGCCTGACCTTAAAAACCTCTAAGGAAGGAGATTCCACCACCTCCCTAGGGAACCCATTCCAGTGCTTCACCACCCTCCTAGTGAAATAGTGTTTCCTAATATCCAACCTAAACCTCCCCCACTGCAACTTGAGACCATTACTCCTTGTTCTGTCATCTGCCACCACTGAGAACAGTCTAGATCCATCCTCTTTGGAACCCCCTTTCAGGTAGTTGAAAATCCCCCCCTCATTCTTCTCTTCCGCAGACTAAACATTCCCAGTTCTCTCAGCCTCTCCTCATAAGTCATGTGCTCCAGCCCCCTAATCATTTGGCAACAAGGGCACACTGTTGACTCATATCCAGCTTCTCATCCACTGTAACCCCTAGTTCCTTTTCTGCAGAACTGCTGCCTAGCCACTCGGTCCCTATTCTGTAGCAGTGAATGGGATTCTTCCGTCCTAAGTGCAGGACTCTGTTGCCCATTCCCAGCTTCTGGCAAACAGGCTAGGGACACTAGAGCATGGTGTTGCATCCCTCCCCATCCTGGCTAATAGCCACCGATGGACCTATTCTCCAGGAATTTATCTAGTTCTTTTTTTAATCCTGTTATAGTTTTGGTCTTCACAGCATCCCATGGCAAAGAATTCCACGGCTTGACTTTATGTTGTGTGAAGAAGTACTTCCTTTTGTTTGCTTTAAACCTGCTGCCTATTAATTTCATTGGGTGACTGCTAGTTCTTGTGTTATGTGAAGGTGTAAATAACATTTCCTTCTTCACCTTCACACCAGTCAAGGTTTTATAGACCTCTGTCATATCCCCCTTAGTTGTCTCTTTTCTAAGCTGAAAATTCCCAGTCATTTTAATCTCTCCTCCTGTTTCATACCCCTAATCATTTTAGTTGCCCATCTCTGAACCTTTTCCATTTCCAATCTTTCTCTTTTGGGATGGGGTGACCAGATCTGCACACAGTATTCAAGGTGTGCACATACCATGGATTTATACAGAGGTAATATGATATTTTCTGTCTTATTATATCTCTCTTTCTTAAAAAAGCAAAGGTTTCAGAGTAGCAGCCCTGTTAGTCTGTATCCGCAAAAAGAACAGGAGTACTTGCAGCACCTTAGACTAACAAATTTATTTGAGCATAAACTTTTGTGAGCTACAGCCAATGAAGTGAGCTGTAGCCCATGAAAGCTCATGCTCAAATAAATTTGTTAGTCTCTAAGTTGCCACAAGTCCTCCTGTTCTTTTTAAAAAAGCAAACAGAATGTTGGGAATCATTGACTGCTGCTGCACATTGAGTGGATGTTTCCAGAGAAGAATCCACAGTGACTCCCGGGCCTTGGCTACACTGGTGCTTTCCAGTGCTGCAACTTTCTCACTCAGAGGTGTGAAAAAACACCCCCCGGAGCGCAGCAAGTTACAGCGCTGCAAAGCGCCAGTGTAAACAGTGCCCCAGGGCTGGGATCGCGGCTCCCAGCGCTGCAAGCTAATCCCCACGGGAAGGTGGAGTACCTGCAGCGCTGGGAGAGCTCTCTCCCAGCGCTGGCGCCGCGACCACACTCGCACTTCAAAGCACTGCTGCGGGAGCGCTCCCGTGGCAGCGCTGTACAACTGTAAGTGTAGCCAAACCCTCAGATCTTCCTTGAGTGGTAACAGCTAATTCAGACTCCTTCATTTTGTATGTATAGTTGAGATTGTTTTCCAATGTGCATCACTTTGCATTTATCAACAGTGAATTTCATCTGCCATTTTGTTGCCCAGTCACCCAGTTTTGTGAGATCCCTTTGTAACATTTCGCAGTCTGCCTGGGACTTAACTATCTTGAGTAGTTTTGCACCATCTGAAAATTTTGCCAGCTCACTGTTTACCCATTTTTCCAGATCATTTATGAGTATGTTGAATAGTAATGGTCCCAGTACTGGCTACCCCTCAGAGATACTACTATTTATTTCTCTCCATTCTGAAAACTGACCATTTATTCCTACCCTTTGTTTCCTATCTTTTAACCAGTTACTGATCCATGAGAGGACTGCCCTCTTAAAAAAATTATATGTTTTTAGAAACCTAGACCTGTTATATGTTTTGGTGTAACTTGCATTATCCTTATGTTAAATTTGCATTATCCTAACAAAACACTTTACTTTATTCATATCTCTTTTATATAGCCCATCGGTCCTGACACCCCCCTCATGTAAATTCGAACACCCGCCCCCAATTTCAATTCCTGGGGAAACCACTGCTCTAGCCAGACACAAGCCACGGGGCTCGGGCCAGAAAGAACTGGCTGAAATTCACAGCCTGTGGCCTGAGAGGTCTTCTGGCCTGAAGCTCTGTGGAGCGCGGGGGTAGGTGACCTCCATCGGCCCCTCCTCAGCCAGTCTCCCCCCCGGGGTCTCCCTGGTACCCCCCTCCACCCCCAGCCCACTCTCAGTGTGTCTCTCTGGCTCTCTCTTTGTGACGTTGCATCCATATGATTTATGGAAATATCCTTAGGAGGGGAAATATGATGTAACTGGAATATGCTTTGTGCAAAAGGTCTCTTGGAAGACATCATTACAAAGGTTATAACCTAGTGACTATATTCCCCCTATTTGTAGGCATGTCCCACTCTTGTATCTGAAGCCAGGAATATGAAGTATAACTCTGGGGGCCTCTTGTAATTGTGCAAAGTGTGGGCCTTTGATGGTGGTTTAGAATCTTGATGGCTCCCATTGACTAGAACCATTGGCTGTGAATGGCTGTTTACCTGCAAGCCTTCCTGAGTACCTGTGAGCCAGCCCAGGAAGAATGGAGGCTGGGGCGTCTCACAGGCCATGTGACCATGTCACATGATGCTGGAATCCAAAAGGGGGTGGGGACCCCGAGAGACAAAAGATTCCTGCCTTGGGCCAAAGCTATAAAAGGGGGTGGAACAGGACAAAGGGGGCTGCAGTCATGAGAAATCCCCTAGCTACCACCTGAGCGGGAACTGACAAGGGCTGTACCAGGGAAAGGATTGGGCCCAGATGAGGAAGGAGTCTAGTCTGTGAAAGAAGCTTATTGGAACATCGCTGAGGATCAGATTTACCTGTATTCAGCTTCTTAATGTATTAGGCTTAGACTTGCAAGTTTATTTTGCTTTTGTGACTTACTTTGTTCTGTCTGTTCTTACTTGAGACCACTTAAATCCTACTTTTTAGACGTAATACAATCACTTTTGTTTATTAATGAACCCAGAGTAAGTGATTAATCCCTGGGGGAGCAAACAGCTGTGCGTATCTCTCTATCAGTGTTATAGAGGGTGAACAATCTATGAGTTTACCCTGTATACGCTTTATACAGAGTAAAGCGGATTTATTTGGGGTTTAGATCCCATTGGGAGCTGAGTGTCTGGGTGCTGGAGAGGTGACCTGCTGAGCTGTTTTCAGCTAAGCCTGCAGTTTTGGGGGCATGGCCTAGACCCTGAGTCTGTGTTGCACCAGGCTGGCGTGTCTGGCTCAACAAGGCAGGGTTCTGGAGTCCCAAGCTGGCAAGGAAAACGGGCTCAGAGGTAACTTCAGCACATCAGGTGACAGTCCCAAGGGGGTCTCTGTGACTGAACCCATCACACTCTCCCTTGCTCTTTTCTCACTCCCTCTCCCTTTCTTCCTATCTCGCCCCCCACCCCCCACCCGAGGCCCTGGATGGTCCTGGAGGACCCCGGCGAGACCCCGTACCCGGTGGCAGTGTGGTGGTGCGCAGGTCCCGCTGCCTGAGATGTCCACGGCCCAGGTGCCGTCGGAGGCAGCGGCTAGGCTGTAGGTGCAGTCCCCATGGAAGTGGAAATGTTTCCCATCAAAGCTGCGGTAGTGGAAGCCGGCCCAGGTGACGCAGGTGGTGAAGAGGCGGTGGCGAGGCCTGGGCAGGCCCAGCAGGGCCCTGGGAGGCAAGGGCCGGAGGAGGAAGGGGGCCGGAAGGTCCCCTGCGGAAGAACGGGGGACCAATCAGCCAGCGGGCACGTCACGGTCTGGTGACACCTACAGAACTCCAGAACCAGGACCCCCTACTGTGAGCTGCCGTAGAGGCGAGGTAGACAGCATGGCCTGGGGGGCACCCAATAACTGGCCTCTGAGAGACCTGGCGTGAGGGGCTCCGACTTGACCCCCTGGGAGGGTCAGTCAGAGCTCAGCTGCCCAAGGGCAGGCGATAGAGCATGCCAGGGCCACCCTGGGGTCTCTCCTGAGGGTCACTGCTGCCCAGGGGTGTGAGGGTCTTGCTCCTTAGCACCCCTGTGGCTGTCCCAGAGAGCACAATGCAGGGAGCAAGGCATGCTGGGAGCTGCCACCTCCCGGGGGCTGCGGCTCCATGGTGCTGGGGAGTGAGACTGGCTGGGTCACGGGGGGCTGCAGCAGGGCCTGGCTATGGGAGGAGCACGCAGGGCAGTGCCCCTTGCCCCCGGAGCCGGGACTCACCTGGCAGGGGCAGGGTGGAGCAGCTGAGGCAGAGCTCGGAGGAGGTGTTCTTCCAGCTGCGGCCCCAGGGGCGCCCGCAGCACTCGGCCATGCTCAGCAGGGACAGGTTCCAGGTGCCCAGGCCAGCCTGGCACTGCCACGTGGAGAAGCAGAGCCCTAGGAAGCCCTCACCTGGGGGAGAGCGACAGACACCGGTCAGGGGAGAACGAGGCCCCACCTCCAAACTTGACCCCCACCTGTTTCAGCCTGACGCCCTGTGCCCAGTTCCCCTCCCCACCCCTGAACTCAGCCCCCACCTGCTCCAGCCCAACGCCCTATGCCCAGCTCCCCTCCCCTCGAACCCGGCCCCCACCTGCTCCAGCCCAGTTCCCTGTGCCCGGCTCCCCTCTCTCCGAACCCGGCCCCCACCTGCTCCAGCCCAACGCCCTATGCCCAGCTCCCCTCCCCCTGAACCCGGCCCCCACGTGCTCCAGCCCAGTTCCCTGTGCCCGGCTCCCCTCCCTCCGAACCCGGCCCCCACCTGCTCCAGCCCAACGCCCTGTGCCCAGCTCCCCTCCCCCTGAACCCGGCCCCCATGTGCTCCAGCCCAACGCCCTGTGCCCGGCTCCTCTCCCCATGAACCCAGCCCCCACCTGCTCCAGCCCAGTTCCCTGTGCCCAGCTCCCCTTCCTCCGAACCCGGCCCCCACCTGCTCCAGCCCAACGCCCTGTGCCCGGCTCCACTCCCCCCGAACCCGGCCCCCACGTGCTCCAGCCCAACGCCCTGTGCCCAGCTCCTCTCCCCCCGAACCCAGCCCCCACCTGCTCCAGCCCAATGCCCTGTGCCCAGCTCCCCTCCCCCCAAACCCGGCCCCCACCTGCTCCAGCCCAACGCCCTGTGCCCGGCTCCTCTCCCCCCGAACCCGGCCCCCACCTGCTCCAGCCCAATGCCCTGTGCCCAGTTCCTCTCCCCCCGAACCCGGCCCCCAGCTGCTCCAGCCCAGTTCCCTGTGCCCGGCTCTCCTCCCTCCGAACCCGGCCCCTACCTGCTCCAGCCCAACGCCCTGTGCCCGGCTCCCCTCCCCCTGAACCCAGCCCCCACGTGCTCCAGCCCAACGCTCTGTGCCCAGCTCCCCTCCCCCCGAACCCGGTCCCCACCTGCTCCAGCCCAACGCTCTGTGCCCGGTTCCCCTCCCCCTGAACCTGGCCCCCACGTGCTCCAGCCCAACGTCCTGTGCCCAGCTCCCCTCCCCCCGAACCCGGCCCCCACCTGCTCCAGCCCAACGCCTTGTGCCCGGCTCCCCTCCCCCAGAACCCCGCCCCCACCTGCTCCAGCCAACGCCTGACTCCCCTCCCCCCTGAAACCCGGCCCCCACCTGCTCCAGCCCAACGCCCTGTGCCCAGTTCCTCTCCCCCCGAACCCGGCCCCCCACCTGCTCCAGCCCAACGCCCTGTGCCCGCTCCCCTCCCTCCGAACCCGGCCCCCACCTGCTCCAGCCCAACGCCCAGTGCCCGGCTCCTCTCCCCCGAACCCGGCCCCCACCTGCTCCAGCCCAACGCCCTGTGCCCGGCTCCCCTCCCCCCGAACCCGGCCCCCACGTGCTCCAGCCCAACGCCCTGTGCCCAGCTCCTCTCCCCCCGAACCCAGCCCCCACCTGCTCCAGCCCAACGCCCTGTGCCCAGCTCCCCTCCCCCCAAACCCGGCCCCCACCTGCTCCAGCCCAACGCCCTGTGCCCGGCTCCTCTCCCCCCGAACCCGGCCCCCACCTGCTCCAGCCCAATGCCCTGTGCCCAGTTCCTCTCCCCCCGAACCCGGCCCCCACCTGCTCCAGCCCAGTTCCCTGTGCCCGGCTCTCCTCCCTCCGAACCCGGCCCCCACCTGCTCCAGCCCAACGCCCTGTGCCCGGCTCCCCTCCCCCTGAACCCGGCCCCCACGTGCTCCAGCCCAACGCTCTGTGCCCAGCTCCCCTCCCCCCGAACCCGGTCCCCACCTGCTCCAGCCCAACGCTCTGTGCCCGGTTCCCCTCCCCCTGAACCTGGCCCCCACGTGCTCCAGCCCAACGTCCTGTGCCCAGCTCCCCTCCCCCCGAACCCGGCCCCCACCTGCTCCAGCCCAACGCCTTGTGCCCGGCTCCCCTCCCCCAGAACCCGGCCCCCACCTGCTCCAGCCCAACGCCTGACTCCCCTCCCCCCTGAACCCGGCCCCCACCTGCTCCAGCCCAACGCCCTGTGCCCAGTTCCTCTCCCCCCGAACCCGGCCCCCACCTGCTCCAGCCCAATGCCTGTGCCCGCTCCCCTCCCTCCGAACCCGGCCCCCACCTGCTCCAGCCCAACGCCCTGTGCCCGGCTCCTCTCCCCCCGAACCCGGCCCCCACCTGCTCCAGCCCAACGCCCTGTGCCCGGCTCCTCTCCCCCCGAACCCGGCCCCCACGTGCTCCAGCCCAACGCCCTGTGCCCAGCTCCCCTCCCCCTGAACCCGGCCCCCACCTGCTCCAGCCCAGTGCCCTGTGCCCGGCTCCCCTCCCTCCGAACCCGGCCCCCACCTGCTCCAGCCCAATGCCCTGTGCCCGCTCCCCTCCCTCCGAACCCGGCCCCCACCTGCTCCAGCCCAACGCCCTGTGCCCGGCTCCTCTCCCCCCGAACCCAGCCCCCACCTGCTCCAGCCCAACGCCCTGTGCCCGGTTCCCCTCCCCCTGAACCTGGCCCCCACGTGCTCCAGCCCAACGTCCTGTGCCCAGCTCCCCTCCCCCCGAACCCGGCCCCCACCTGCTCCAGCCCAACGCCTTGTGCCCGGCTCCCCTCCCCCAGAACCCGGCCCCCACCTGCTCCAGCCCAACGCCTGACTCCCCTCCCCCCTGAACCCGGCCCCCACCTGCTCCAGCCCAACGCCCTGTGCCCAGTTCCTCTCCCCCCGAACCCGGCCCCCACCTGCTCCAGCCCAACGCCCTGTGCCCGCTCCCCTCCCTCCGAACCCGGCCCCCACCTGCTCCAGCCCAACGCCCTGTGCCCGGCTCCTCTCCCCCCGAACCCAGCCCCCACCTGCTCCAGCCCAACGCCCTGTGCCCGGCTCCTCTCCCCCCGAACCCGGCCCCCACGTGCTCCAGCCCAACGCCCTGTGCCCAGCTCCTCTCCCCCCGAACCCAGCCCCCACCTGCTCCAGCCCAATGCCCTGTGCCCAGCTCCCCTCCCCCCAAACCCGGCCCCCACCTGCTCCAGCCCAACGCCCTGTGCCCGGCTCCTCTCCCCCCGAACCCGGCCCCCACCTGCTCCAGCCCAATGCCCTGTGCCCAGTTCCTCTCCCCCCGAACCCGGCCCCCACCTGCTCCAGCCCAGTTCCCTTTGCCCGGCTCTCCTCCCTCCGAACCCGGCCCCCACCTGCTCCAGCCCAACGCCCTGTGCCCGGCTCCCCTCCCCCTGAACCCGGCCCCCACGTGCTCCAGCCCAACGCTCTGTGCCCAGCTCCCCTCCCCCCGAACCCGGTCCCCACCTGCTCCAGCCCAACGCTCTGTGCCCGGTTCCCCTCCCCCTGAACCTGGCCCCCACGTGCTCCAGCCCAACGTCCTGTGCCCAGCTCCCCTCCCCCGAACCCGGCCCCCACCTGCTCCAGCCCAACGCCTTGTGCCCGGCTCCCCTCCCCCAGAACCCGGCCCCCACCTGCTCCAGCCCAACGCCTGACTCCCCTCCCCCCTGAACCCGGCCCCCACCTGCTCCAGCCCAACGCCCTGTGCCCAGTTCCTCTCCCCCCGAACCCGGCCCCCACCTGCTCCAGCCCAATGCCCTGTGCCCGCTCCCCTCCCTCCGAACCCGGCCCCCACCTGCTCCAGCCCAACGCCCTGTGCCCGGCTCCTCTCCCCCCGAACCCAGCCCCCACCTGCTCCAGCCCAACGCCCTGTGCCCGGCTCCTCTCCCCCCGAACCCGGCCCCCACGTGCTCCAGCCCAACGCCCTGTGCCCAGCTCCCCTCCCCCTGAACCCGGCCCCCACCTGCTCCAGCCCAGTGCCCTGTGCCCGGCTCCCCTCCCTCCGAACCCGGCCCCCACCTGCTCCAGCCCAACGCCCTGTGCCCAGCTCCCCTCCCCCTGAACCCGGCCCCCACGTGCTCCAGCTCGACGCCCTGTGCCCAGCTCCCCTCCCCCTGAACCCGGCCCCCACCTGCTCCAGCCCAACGCCCTGTGCCCGGCTCCTCTCCCCCTGAACCCAGCCCCCACCTGCTCCAGCCCGACGCCCTGTGCCCAGCTCCCCTCCCCCTGAACCCGGCCCCCACCTGCTCCAGCCCGACGCCCTGTGCCCAGCTCCCCTCCCCCTGAACCTGGCCCCCACCTGCTCCAGCCCAACGCCCTGTGCCCGGCTCCTCTCCCCCTGAACCCGGCCCCCACCTGCTCCAGCCCGACGCCCTGTGCCCGGCTCTGGCAGGTTCCTCACCCTGGGTGCAGTGGGGCCCGCTCCAGCCCTGGCAGCAGGCTCGCACTGTGCGGTTCCACACCACTGGCCTTGTGTCTGGGGGCCTAGTGGGCAGGGGAGAGACACGGTCAGAGAGGGGTGGTGGGCACAGCCATGGGGGGCACAGAGAGGGGCGGGTGCAGAGAGAGGACAGGGGGCACAGAGGGGACGGGGGCAGAGATGGGACGGGGGTTCAGAGAGGACAGGGGGCACAGAGGGGGCGGGGTCACACAGAAGGCAGGGGGGTACAGAGAGGGGAGGGGGTAAAGAGGGGGGACGGGGGTTCAGAGAGGACAGGGGCACAGAGAGGACAGGGGGCACAGAGAGGGGACAGGGGCACAGAGGGGGTGGTGTCACACAGAGGGGATGGGGTACAGAGAGGACAGGGGGCACAGAGAGGACAGGGGGCACAGAGAGGGGACAGGGGCACAGAGGGGGTGGTGTCACACAGAGGGGATGGGGCACAGAGAGGACAGGGGGCACAGAGAGGGGACAGGGGCACAGAGGGGGTGGTGTCACACAGAGGGGACAGGGGTACAGAAAGGGGACGGGGTACAGAGAGGACAGGGGGCACAGAGGGGATGGGGCACAGAGAGGGGACGGGGGTCACAGAGGGGACGGGGGCAGAGATGGGACGGGGGTTCAGAGAGGACAGGGGGCACAGAGGGGGCGGGGTCACAGAGAAGGCAGGGGGGTACAGAGAGGGGAGGGGGTAAAGAGGGGGGACGGGGGTTCAGAGAGGACAGGGGCACAGAGAGGACAGGGGGCACAGAGAGGGGACAGGGGCACAGAGGGGGTGGTGTCACACAGAGGGGATGGGGTACAGAGAGGACAGGGGGCACAGAGAGGACAGGGGGCACAGAGGGGATGGGGCACAGAGAGGGGACGGGGGTCACAGAGAGGGGATGGGGGCACAGAGAGGGGATAAGGGTACAGAGGGGACAGGGGGCACAGAGGGGGTGAGGTCACACAGAGGGGATGGGGCACACAGAGAACAGGGGGCACAGAGAGGGGATGGGGGCACAGAGAGGACAGGGGGCACAGAGGGGGTGGGGTCACACAGAGGGGACGGGGTACAGAGAGGCACAGAGGGGACGGGGACACAGATAGGGGACAGGGGTACAGAGAGGACAGGGGTCACAGAGGGGATGGGGTCACACAGAGGGGACGGGGGTACAGAGAGGCACAGAGGGGACGGGGACACAGATAGGGGACAGGGGTACAGAGAGGACAGGGGTCACAGAGGGGATGGGGTCACACAGAGGGGACGGGGGTACAGAGAGGCACAGAGGGGACGGGGATACAGATAGGGGACAGGGGTACAGAGAGGACAGGGGGCACAGAGGGGGCAGGTCACAGAGAGGGGACGGGGGCACAGAGGGGGTGGGGTCACACAGAGGGGACGGGGGTACAGAGGGGACGAGGGGCACAGAGAGGACGGGGTACAGAGAGGGGACAGGGGCACGGAGAGGGGACGGGGGAACAGAGGGGTGGGGTCACACAGAGGGGACGGGGGTACAGAGAGAGGACAGGGGTACAGAGAGGACAGGGGTCACAGAGGGGGCAGGTCACAGAGAGGGGACGGGGGCACAGAGGGGGTGGGGTCACACAGAGGGGACGGGGGTACAGAGGGGACGGGGTACAGAGAGGGGACAGGGGCACGGAGAGGGGATGGGGGAACAGAGGGGTGGGGTCACACAGAGGGGACGGGGGTACAGAGAGAGGACAGGGGTACAGAGAGGACAGGGGGCACAGAGCGGGTGCGGTCACACAGAGGGGACAGGGGTACAGAGAGGGGACGGGGGTCACAGAGAGGGGATGGGGGCACAGAGAGGGGATAAGGGTACAGAGGGGACAGGGGGCACAGAGGGGGTGAGGTCACACAGAGGGGATGGGGCACACAGAGAACAGGGGGCACAGAGAGGGGATGGGGGCACAGAGAGGACAGGGGGCACAGAGGGGGTGGGGTCACACAGAGGGGACGGGGTACAGAGAGGCACAGAGGGGACGGGGACACAGATAGGGGACAGGGGTACAGAGAGGACAGGGGTCACAGAGGGGATGGGGTCACACAGAGGGGACGGGGGTACAGAGAGGCACAGAGGGGACGGGGATACAGATAGGGGACAGGGGTACAGAGAGGACAGGGGGCACAGAGGGGGAAGGTCACAGAGAGGGGACGGGGCACAGAGGGGGTGGGGTCACACAGAGGGGACGGGGGTACAGAGGGGACGAGGGGCACAGAGAGGACGGGGTACAGAGAGGGGACAGGGGCACGGAGAGGGGACGGAGGAACAGAGGGGTGGGGTCACACAGAGGGGACGGGGGTACAGAGAGAGGACAGGGGTACAGAGAGGACAGGGGTCACAGAGCAGGTGGGGTCACACAGAGGGGACGGGGGTACAGAGAGGGGACAGGGGTACAGAGAGGACAGGGGGCACAGAGGGGGCAGGTCACAGAGAGGGGACGGGGGCACAGAGGGGGTGGGGTCACACAGAGGGGACGGGGGTACAGAGGGGACGAGGGGCACAGAGAGGACGGGGTACAGAGAGGGGACAGGGGCACGGAGAGGGGATGGGGGAACAGAGGGGTGGGGTCACACAGAGGGGACGGGGGTACAGAGAGGGGACAGGGGTACAGAGAGGACAGGGGGCACAGAGGGGGCAGGTCACAGAGAGGGGACGGGGGCACAGAGGGGGTGGGGTCACACAGAGGGGACGGGGGTACAGAGGGGACGAGGGGCACAGAGAGGACGGGGTACAGAGAGGGGACAGGGGCACGGAGAGGGGACGGAGGAACAGAGGGGTGGGGTCACACAGAGGGGACGGGGGTACAGAGAGAGGACAGGGGTACAGAGAGGACAGGGGGCACAGAGCGGGTGGGGTCACACAGAGGGGACAGGGGTACAGAGAGGGGACAGGGGCACAGAGAGGGGAGGTGCTGAGGGAGTCACTCCTGGGCTGAATCTTCCTTGGTTCCTTATTGGCCTCCCCGATCCCACCTCCCCCCAGCATCCCCTGCTCTGCCCCGCTGGCGGCTCCTGCTTGGCCGGGTGCCCCCCTGCTCTCCCTGCCCACTCACTTGTAGATGTAGCACAGGGAGGCGGCAGGCCCAGCCTGGGCATAGAAGCGGGCAATGGCCTGGTCCCCACCGTAGGCCTGGCGCATCCTGTGCTGGTCGATGCGCCAGCCGGCCAGGTTGTAGTGGTGCACGTCCACGCAGGGCACCGCCTGCTCGCGCCGGGGGCTCACCACCTCCTCCTCCATCACCTGCTCCGTCCTCTCACACCAGCGCCTGCAATGGCACCGGCATCCAAACGAGGAACGGGCCCGGCCCCCACACAGCGCCCTGGACCCCCAAACTGGAGCCCTGGACCCTGAAGCCACAACCCTGGTCCCTCAAACCACAACCCTGAACCCCCAAACCATAGCCCTGGACCCAACTCCCCCAAATCAGAGCCCTGGACCCCCAAACTACAACCCTGGTACCTCAAACCAGAGCCCTGGACCCCGCTCCCCCAAAGCAGAGCCCTGAACCCCCAAAGCAGAGCCCTGGACCCAGCTCCCCCAAACCGGAGCCCTGGACCCCCAAACCACAACTCTGGTACCTCAAACCAGAGCCCTGGACCCCCAAGCCACAACCCTGGTCCCCCTAACCACAACCCTGAACCCCCAAACCATAGCCCTGGACCCAGATCCCCCAAATCAGAGCCCTGGACCCTGAAACCACAACCCTGGTCCCCCAAACCACAACCCTGAACCCCAAACCAAAGCCCTGGACTCAGCTCCCCCAGACCAGAGCCCGGGACCCAGCCTTTCCCACCCCTCCCCTCAGGTTGCAACCCCAGCCCTTAGCTGGCCAAGCCTGACCAGGAGTCCCAGCGCCAAACCCACAGCACTCGGATCCGGAACCCCTTGTGCAGCCCAGGCCTGTGCTGAGCCTGGCTCCCCCGTCCCAGCTCCGACGTGGGATTCAGGGAGCCTGGCTCCCCATCCCAGCTCCGACGTGGGGTTCAGGGAGCCTCGCTCCCCATCCCAGCTCTGACGTGGGGTTCAGGGAGCCTTGCTCCCCCATCCCAGCTCCGACACAGGGTTCAGGGAGCCTGGCTCCCCATCCCAGCTCCGAGGTGGGGTTCAGGGAGCCTGGCTCCCCCATCCCAGCCATGACGTGGGCAGGGAGCCTGGTTCCCCCGTCCCAGCTCCGACATGAGATTCAGGGAGCCTGGCTCCCCTATCCCAGCCCTGACGTGGGGTTCAGGGAGCCTGGCTCCCCCTCCCAGCTCCGACGTGGGGTTCAGGGAGCCTGGCTCCCCCATCCCAGCTCTGACGTGGGGTTCAGGGAGCCTGGCTCCCCGTCTCAGCTCCGACGTGGGGTTCAGAGAGCCTGGCTCCCCATCCCAGCTCTGACGTGGGGTTCAGGGGGCCTGTCTCCCTGTCCCAGCTCCGATGTGGGGTTCAGGGAGCCTGGTTCCCCCGTCCCAGCTCTGCCATGGGGTTCAGGGAGCCTGGTTCCCCCGTCCCAGCTCTGACGTGGGGTTCAAGGAGCCTGACTCCCCCATCCCAGCTGCGCCGGGATCTGGCTTCCCAGCCTCCCCCCCACATTGGAGTCACAAGGGGAGGGGCTGCCATGGGGTTACCAGACTGCCCAGCCAGCAGCGGAGGGTGAAGCCACGTGGAGGGGCTGTGAGGCATTGGGACTGGCTGGAGTCAGGGGGTGAGGAGCCCAGCTGAGCAGGGGGAAGGGGCCCCCTAAACTAACCCTCACCCTGCCCCCAGCACTGCCTCACCCCTCTATCCTGAGGGATGCGGGTGGACTCAGGCTTTTCCCACCCCCCCATGGACCCCAGCGCAGCTGGGACCTGCAGGGACCGGCCCCGGGGATCACAGGCAGGCAGAGGCCTGCAGCTGCACAGCCGCCTGGGGGGTCATATCCCCATGCACTGGGGCTCAGCTCTGCTCCCTTGCAGGGCCTGGCAGGTGGGGGGTGTAACAGCTCCGGTGGGAGCCTGGGGCCGGCTGCTCATGGAAGAACCCAAAGCAGGTAACACATCCTTACCCCTCAGCCAGCACCGCCGGCACCCAGAGTGAGAGCCAGACCAGCATCCCCGTCAGCTCCCCGGCGGGAGGGCAGAGAGCCCGGCCCCGTGCTGCGCCCGGCATGGCCTGCAGCCAATCTCACCGTCGCCACGTGCAGCCTGCGGAGACAGAAAGGCTCACCGGGAGCGGGGGCAGCACAGACCCCCCCAACTTTGCTAAGCAGCTCGGGCCAGAGCCAGGCCAACGTTCACAGCAAACCGTCCAGCAGGGACTCACCGAGCCTGGGCACTACGGGGAACGGCCCAGGGTTCTCCTGGAGCGGAGACCCCTCGAGACACGGCTGGGAGCAGCCCAGGGCTCTCCCAGAGCTCAGACCCCACCGAGCCAGGGCTGGGAGCGGCCAGGGCTTTCCTGAAGCGGAGACTCCCCGAGCCGAGCCGGGGCTGGGAGCAGCACAGGGCTCTCCCAGAGCTCAGACCCCACCGAGCCAGGGCTGGGAGCGGCCAGGGCTTTCCTGAAGCGGAGACTCCCCGAGCCGAGCCGGGGCTGGGAGCAGCACAGGGCTCTCCCGAAGCAGACCCCGCTGAGCCAAACACAGACAGCCCTGCTCGGTAACACCGGGTGCGGGGAACCCTACGGACCCCTGCGGTTCCACTGGTGCTGGCGAGGGTCCCCCGGGGGACGTCTTCGCACCAGCTGGGAGGTGCCAACCCCAGGGCTCAGAGGCGCTAGCTGTGCTGGAGCGTGTGCTAAGAACAGCAGTGTGGAGTGGTGGCACGGTGACGGGTCAGGCCAGCCGCCCCGCCTGACCCCGGGGGACATACTTGGCGGCTAGCCCACGCTGCTGCCCCTACTGCTGCTGCTTTCTGTGCGCCCGCTAGAGCAGAGCCAGCGTGGGAGTCTGCCCAAGCTGGAATCACACACCCCCAGCAGTGTGTGCAGCGTGCTCACGTGTGTAACAGCTAGCAAACGGCACCTTGATCCCGCACCTCGCTGCCCATCTCAGAGCCGCCCCCTCCACCCGGGCCCCAGGGTGTGACGGGGTCAGCCCCCCTCTACTGCGGGAGGCCCAGACTGGCTCCCACCCAGCAGTGGAGACTATTCCACTCCCTAGCGGGGCTGAAGACTGGGACTTTCCCTGCCAGCACACCGTGGGCTATGGAAACATTGGCCTTCCTGGAGACACCAGATAGCGTTAACCTTTGGAACCCACTGCCACAAGATTGTACTGAGGCCAAGAGCTTCAGTGGGTTCAAAGAAGGATTTGGCTAAATGCTCATGTGAATAACGTTCACAGCTACGTTAGATAGCATAACGATTTAGAAAGGCTAGAAACCCTCCTGCCAACCCCTAACTGCTATGGGGAGGCAGCAGCGTCTCCTAGGGGCAGGCTACTCCAGAACTGTTCGCCACATCCCTGCTCGGCCCCACGCTCACCCCGGGGTAGGAAGTACGCTGGATGCCCACAGCCACGCCGGGCTGGATGGGAGTGGGGAACTCACACACCTCTCTTCAGAGGCTTTGGGGTGGGAGCCAGGCAGGAATCACCCCAGGATTTTCCACCCCTACCTGCTCTGAGCCCCCAGGACCCTTGCGCACCCAGAACTCCCTTACCTGAGTCTTGTGGAGTCCCAAAGCCCCAGTGTGCTCGCCTGGGTCTGCCTCCCCCGCAGCCGCTCCCTGCGCCTAGGGCCACATCCCTGGGTGGCTCTTCCCCTCTGGAGTGGGGTGGGCAGCAGCCCAGGGGAGGGCTTTATATCCTGTCCGCTGAGCCGGATTCAGCCATCGGAGAAGCCTGGATTGGAGAATTCCCCGGGAAACACAGCTGCTGCAGTGGGGATTCGCTCTGCTCACTCAGACGGAAACCCTCCACCCCCACCCTCCCCTTGGGCCACAGGGGGCCGGGGTCTTTCCAGCCCACACTTCACAGGGGACACGTGGGGGGATGAGCTAAGGCCTGGCCAGCGGGTACGGAGCCCTGTGCCCTGCGTGTCTCTGGGCAGGGGACATCTGCGGAGCTTGGGGACGGCTGGGAGCTACCTGAAGGGTGTGACCCCCGAGGGAGGAGGGAACAATCTGGGGGAGCTCCAGGGGGAACAGAGACGAGGAATGGGATGGCCTGAGCCCCAAAGTGATCCCCGCCGCCCAACTGTCTCCAGGGTGGGGTGGGGGCCCCGTGCGTGACAGTCACTGGGCACGGCCCCAGGGCAGGTGCAGGGACCAGCCATGCCCTGGGCTCGGCAGAGGAGCCAGCTGGACCTAGGCGGTTCTCCCTGCTCGCGCCCTGCAGCCTCCTTGGGCCTCAGCTGTAACCTGCCATGGCCACAGGTCCTGGGCTATGTGGGCCCCAGAGACTACGAGTCCCAACATGTAAAGCTGCACCTCATGAGCTTCGGAGTGAGGGGCCGTGGGGGACAGCCAGCATAATAACACCTCGTTGCAATTAGCATGTGTGGTGCAGGGGACACGTGCGCAGCCCCCTTTGCAAACAGGGAGCTCCCCAGCCCCCAGGGAAGTACAGGGGTCCTACTTCCCATGTAGGGAAATCAAGGCACAGGAGGGCAGAGACTCCCCCAAGATCACACAGTGATCAGCTACCTACCAATAGGAGACCCTGACACCTATTCTAACCTCCAGCTCCCACTCCCTTCCTGGAACCATGGATAGGACCCAGGATTCCTGACACCCAGGCCCCTATTCCAACCACCAGAGCCCACTCCCCTCCCAACACCACAGAGAGAACCCAGGTGTCCTGACACCCAGGCCCCTATTCCAACCACCAGAGCCCACTCCCCTCCCAACACCACAGAGAGAACCCAGGTGTCCTGACACCCAGGCCCCTATTCCAACCACCAGAGCCCACTCCCCTCCCAACACCACAGAGAGAACCCAGGTGTCCTGACACCCAGCCCAGCCCCTTGCTATAACTACCAGGCCAAGCTGCTCCCCAGGGAAGGACCCGCCCGGGGGCGTTGAGGAGGCAGGCAGGCCCCTGAACGCAGAGCTCTGTGCCACCTTCCCCGTGGTGGGCAGGGTGGGGGAGTGGCCGGTGCCAGCGTGGGGGCTCTCCAGGATGTTGCCTGCCCAGAACAGGGGCTCACATGTGTAACTAGGATGTGGCCTGGGGATTTCCCAGCTGCTGGGCTGGAATCTTGGCCCCTGCTGGCTTCCCCTTCAGCTGCCTGTCCCAGACCCGGATCTGCCTTATCCTCACGTCCTGGGCTCTGGCTCATCCCCACAAAGAATGTCCGAGGCCGGGCCCCCCACTCAGGGAAGGGAGGGGAGGGGGCAGACTTCTGGCACCGGGGGAAGGGTAAGGACAAAATCAGAGCACCGTGAGTCCCCCCAACCAGACCTTGCTCACCACGCCCCCCCAGGCAAGATCTGAGTCACACGGGGCTCGCCCCAGAGGGGACGGCTCCCCAGAAACACACTGCTCTGGTGAGATCGCTCAGCGCCAGCCACCAGCCGCGGACTAGTCCGTAGCTGGGCTCCCATTCACAGATCTGCTGCACCCCTCTATCCCAGACTCCCCCAGGAGCTCCACTAGGGGCTGGTTAGCCCAGATTTGCCCCCACCTGCCTCTGCAGCGGCTGGTCCTGGCCACAGCTGGAGACGGGATATTGAGCTGGGTGGACGCCTTGCCAGCTCCAGTCCGGCAGCTCCTAGATTCCTCCTACTCCTTGTGAGTAATTCCCTCCCAGAGCAGTGTCCCGAGTGGCCACCCAGGCCCCGTCCTCAGAGCCTGGCGTATTAGCTGAGACTGGAAGCAAATTGGGAAAGGGAGAGGCTGAAAAGCACGAGGCCCTGCTGAGGCCCTGCAGAGAGATGGCTCTGCTCCTTGCCCTGCAATGCCACTTCCAGCCCTGCATAGCCCTATTAACTCACCTCCCCCCAGCCTAGCCCCCTTTCTGCCTCTCCCCAGTCTGTGCCTACCCATCATCCTGGGGCAGCTGGGCAAGGCTGCATTGCCTCCACTGCCTAGCAACTCCCCAGGCCATGATTCTCAGTAAGGCCCCTCTGTGCCACTCTGGGCATGTTCAGTGGGTGGATTTGGCTCACCGAGACCCCCGGCATCCCTGCCAGCCTCCCCGGGGTGCAGAACTGCCCTCAGGGCCTTGCGCTGGTCCTGCTTCCAGCCCTAGGGTGGCCTCCTCCCAGACACAGGCAAACCGGCTACTGCCCCCCGTCTAGGGTGACCAGACAGCAAGTGTGAGAAATTGGGACGGGGGTGGGGGGTAACAGGAGCCTATATAAGAAAAAGACCCAAATATTGGGACTGTCCCTATAAAATCAGGACATCTGGTCACCCTACCCGTCCCCCAACAAAACCCAGACACACACACACGCACGCACACACTTTTATGTTCTTTCATCACTTTCCTTACTCCGTCCTGGCACGGTGCAGCAGCCCAAGCTGTGGGGCTGTGACCCGGAGAGGAGGCCCAGGGAATCTGCTAACCAGCCAGACAGTCCAGAAACCAGCCACGCTGCTTAAAAACTGTCTGGCCAGCCGGCCGGGGGGGTGGGGTCAGGGGTTGGGCTGAAGGAGGTGGGCAAGCTACAGAGAGGGCACATGGCCCAAGCATGCTGCACTCTGGCTATTCTCTGCTTCCCAGGGCCCAGTGGTGGCTGATAACTTTCATTTAGCCCTTACAATGCAAAGGTGGGCGAATGGTTGCTGTGATTTGTTGTGTACATTGCAGCAGCACCCAAAGTCCCACTCGCAGATTCGGTCCCGTGGTGCTGGAGGCTGCACACACCCCTCCGGCCCAGCATTGCCAACTCTCACCCCAGTGTCAGGCGGCTTGCACTCCTGGCTTGTTGGGGAGTTTTTAAGGGTTCTCGTGAATTTATGATTTCTGCCTCCACCTCCCCAAAATGGCAACAGAAGGCACAGGTGGCCCTCAGCACTGCTGGGCACCGCATCGTTGTTCCCAAGCAGGTGCCACATCGCTCTCAGGGAAGACATGGCCATGAGAGGGGCCAGCCAGGGAACAGGGAAGTGTTGGGAACGAGACTGCGAGGTCAGCAGGGGGGGTGATGGGTTCATGGTCTCGCCAACCACAGTGTTCGAAAACCATTGAGTCAGGCCCCCAAAATCATGAGATTCTTCAGAATTGATGAACGTGGGGGGTCCCTGCTGGGCCCTCTGTGAGGAAGCGGGACTGTTCTTAATGTTTCCTCTGAATACTCTGTGGGTGCCTCAGTTTCCCCTATGCATGTCTTAAGTCTCTAGGTGGTGGGATAAGGGGGTGTAATTGTTGCAGAGCAAAGAGTCAGTGTGCATAAATGGCCGACATTCTGTCTCCTGGCAACTAATGGCCAGGCCCTTCCCACCTGCAAGGGGATGCTAAAGGTGTGGGAGAACAAAGAGATCAGGTGACCTCCTGGCCCGGGAAAGAGACAAAGCCCAGAAGAGAAGGGGCTGGAGAGTCAGTTTGGAGCTGGCCAGGGACAAGGAGTGAAGCCCAGACATGAGGGTCTGGCTCACTGCCCCCCAGAATGGACCCGGGTGAGGGGTCCTGTTCTCTGTACCTACAAGCTCTGTTTTAGACCATGTTCCTGTTGTCACGGAGTCCCTGGGTGATGCTCTGGAACTGCTCCCCACACAAAGCCAGTCAGGACTTTGGGGAGCCTCCTCTCCTTTGGAGCAGACTGTCTCCAGGGCAAGAAGCTCACACGGCTTCACCTCCTGGGTCTCTCCTTGGAGCATTCAGCATCCTCTGCCCCTCCGTGCGCTTCCCACAGCGAGTCGCCCAGGCGGGGTCCTGGGGGGGCAGAGGTTCCTGCACTCCCACTTCACAGACGTGACTCTCAGCCAGCCAGTAAAACAGAGGTTTATTCGATGACAGGAACACAGTCGAAAACAGAATTTGTAGGTACAGAGAACAGGACCCCTCAGCCTGGTCCATTCTGGGGCCCAGCGAGCCAGACACCCCCGTCTGCCCTCACTTCCCATCCCCAGCCAGTCCCAAACTTAAACCCCCTCCAGCCCCTCCTTTCTGGCCTTTGTCTCTTTCCCAGGCCAGGAGGTCACCTGATCTCTTTGTTCACCTTTAGCTATTCCCTTGCAGGGGGGAAGGGCCCTGGCCATTTGTTGCCAGGAGACAGAGTGTCGGTGATTTATGCACACTGGTGATTTATCCCACCACCTAGAGACTTAAGAAATGCAGAGAGGAAACTGAGGCATCCACACAGTATTCCCACTTTGTCACACCTTTCATCCAATAAACCTGTTTTACTGGCTGGCTAAGAGTCATGTCTGACTGTGAAGTTGGGTGCAGGACCCTGTGGCTTCCCCAGGAACCCGCCTGCACAGACTCGCTGGGGGAAGCGCATGGAGGGGCAGAGGATGCTGAATGCTCCAAGGTCAGACCCAGGAAGGTGAAGCCATGTGAGCTTCTTGCCCTGGAGAGAGTCTGCTCAGAGAGGAGACTTCCCCAGAGTCCTGCTTGGCTTCGTAGGGAGCAGTTCCAGAGCATCGCCTGGGAACTCCGTGACACCCCTGGTGTGAGAGTCTGCAGGGGGAACTTGGCTCATGCTGCCAAGCATTTCTCCACAGCCAGGAGGGCTAGAACATTACCTTTTTCCCCCTATGAGAGCTGAGATTCTCAAGAAACTCACCTGAGTCCAGGGGCCGGGGGGTTAAGAGACATACCCAAGGATTCGGAGACTCACCCCCACAGTGCAGAAGTTGACAGGCCAGGGATGCCTGGGGTGCTGGGGGAGGTGGGAAGCAGGAAAGCGGGATGGGAGAACACAGCGTGCGATTGCAGGGGAACGTGGATGGCAGAGAGGGCGCATGTGAGGGAAAGGAGGGGAGTACGGGGGATAAGCGAATGCCGGGTGCAGGCGGGAGATAGGAGCTGGTGCAGGGGGCACGCAGTGGGAGTGGGACTGGGACTGCTGCCTGTCCTGTGTAGTCGGGGGTGGGAGGAACAGGACAGAGGGATGGAATTCCCGCCCCCCCCAAGGAAAGCAGAGTCCACCCCAAGCAGCGCACAGAGGCTCTGAATCTTGGGGGTGCACGTTCTGCATTGCTGACTCTTGGGCATCGATGGCAGGTGACGCATCACCAGCCCCTGCTGGATTCAATGGCCCAGTGAGGCATGCCTTTTTGAGGGAACCGCTCTGTGATTGGCTGCCTTCCCTGCCTCCTGGGGAAGAGCAGCCAATCAGGACTGCTGCAGAGACACACAGCACTCCCCCCATTTCGCCAACCAAGAGGAGTTTTGGGGTAGGGGAGGGGGGAGAGGCAACAGTTGACACTGCTCCCAGGGGGGGTGGGGAAGTAGGGAGCAGAAAGAGCCCAGCAGCGCAGGCAGCTCCGCTTCCTCCTCTCCCTCCTAGGCCTGCCATATTTCTCACTAGCTAGTGGCAACACTAGTTCTCTCTCTGTGTCATGCACACGCACGCATGCTCACACGTGCACACACACCCACGCACGCACAGGGAGGCAGCAGGAATTCAAAACACAGAAGACAGATCATACAATAGGTTTTCATATTTTTTTTTACCATCTCCTGATCTGGGGGGATCTGACTCCTGATTTTGAACGCGATCCTGGTGCCATCTGGGTCTCATCCAAAAGACAGCACCACCCCGTACATTGCTTCCTCTCTCTCGAGTCCCCAGCACCAATTCTATGGGCCCCTTGGTGCTCCTTGGGGTCCCTCCCACGTACTAACCTGCCCTGCAGCTGGCTGGCTCTGAGTCACAGCACAGGCTGAGCTGGCTACAGCCAGAGAACAGCTGCGGCCAATGGCACGTCCCAGGGCTGGTCAGCTACCGCTAAGGATTAAGCAGGATCTCTGTCCTCTATCCGGCCATGCCGGAATCACTGCCTCTGCTGCTGAGCTTCTGCGGCTGCAATTGCCAACCCCAGGCTGTGCCCCTGCCCAGCTCTAGGCTAACATGGAAGGGACCCCGTCGGGACAAATTTAGCTCGCTGTTTAGGATGTGAAAAAGAAGCCTTCCCCAAAGCCCATGGCGGATTGGACTGTTCCAGGAACTGTCTGAAGTGCTGGGAAAAGGGGGGTTAACCAAAAACATGCCCTGGTGTGTTTGCCACCAAACCCCAGCAGCACTGGGCTAGTGCACGAGACCCTGGGAGGAGGAGACACCCTCGTTCCCCCAGAAGGGCACAGCAGCATAGCCAGGTCCTGGAGGGGACAGGACGCCAGGGCTGCCCTGCCAGAGCTGGGCCTGCCTTACAGCCATTTACCAACATCCTCCCAGCTGCTCTGCAAGGTGGGGCCACGGCCGCCCCTCACCACCCTGAAGTAGGAACTCAGGGCTTGGCTACACTGGCGCTTTCCAGCGCTGCAACTTTCTCGCTCAGGGGTGTGAAAAAACACCTCCCTGAGGGCAGCAAGTTACAGCGCTGTAAAGCGCCAGTGTAAACAGTGCCCCAGCGCTGGGAGTGTGGCTCCTAGCGCTGTAAGCTAATCCTCACGAGGAGGTGGAGTACCTCGCAGCGCTGGCACCGTGACCACACTCGCACTTCAAACCACACTCCCACGGCAGTGCTGTACGGCTGCAACTGTAGCCATACCCTTTGGCAGCTTCTTGCCAAGCGCCGAGTCACCGACCAGACTAGAGCTGGAAGTCGGGAGGCACATGACATGGCCTGGACGCGGGGAGGAGAGATGTGCAGCCAGCACGACAGGGGAGCTACGAAGAGAGAGACTCTTGCTGCCGTGTCTGACAGAGGGCGACTGCAGAGAAAAGTCTCAGACAGTCATGAACCCGTCGCAAACGGGCACCTGATCCTGGCAGCCGGCCTGGCCCACAGAGCAGCCTGCCACCGCCCAGGGACAGAGATGGGTCAGAGCCAGGGGTGACTCTGCCCTGGCGTGGGTGGGCAGCGCTGCTCCGGCTAGTTAGGCCAGTGATTGAATCGGGGCCTTTCCCCGTTGCACAGGAGCGGCAGACCCCCCGTCCTGGGCTCGCTGCCCTTCCCCCGGGGCGGGGCTGTCTCCACTGCGGGGCTCCCGGCTCGGCCCCCACGGGCTAAGCGCTGGGGGTAGTGACAGCTGTTGGAGCTATGGGGCAGAGATCTGAAGTCCCCCTTACACGGCTCTGCTGAGAGCCCCTTGCCCAGAGCCAGAGGGAGCTCGGGGGGGCTGCCCCCCTGTTCTCTCCTCCCCTGGGACCCCGCGGGCCTGGCTCTCTGCAGCGGTCAGCTGGGTCTGGCCCCAGCCCGCGGGCTGCTGGGAGATGTAGTCCCCGCCCTGCCGCCAGCCCCGCGGGGCCCCGCAGGAACACTACAGCTCCCAGGGTGCCCGGCCCAGCCGCTCCCCCAGCCCAGCTGCCCGGGCGCCTGCGAGCCCGGCTCGTGGCTGGCGCGGCTCCGGCAGGAGGGAGCAGGGGGGGGCCCGCCGCTCCCCAGCCCGGCCCGGGACCAGGCTCCGCTCCCCGGGCGCGGTCCCGTTGCGGCGGAGCCGGGCCACGCGTGGGCGTGGGGGCTGCCGCGCAGGTAGGACACGCGTGGGGCAGCTGGAGCAGGGGGCGCCCGACGCCGCGGTGATGGGCGCGGAGAGCTCGGCGCCGCTTGGATGTGCTGGAGGGGCATCTCCTGCCCCCTCTTTGATGCAGCAGCGCAGGGGGTGGGGTCGGACTCCTGGGTCCCCCGCTG
Organism: Gopherus evgoodei; assembly: GCF_007399415.2. Lineage (NCBI taxonomy): Eukaryota > Metazoa > Chordata > Testudines > Testudinidae > Gopherus > Gopherus evgoodei. Next base: position 117,825 of record NW_022059766.1, on the reverse strand, counting down.
CGCCCTGTACTCTGCCCGCAGGGGGTGGGGGAAGGGCTTAACAATGGGGCGAGGGGGGGGAATATGGGGAAAAGGGAGAGACGTGGGTGGGTGGGGGACCATCCACCCGGGGGCGGGAGATTGGAGAGAGGGAGAAGGGGGGGGAGAATCTGGGCAGAGTTGGGGGAGGGGGAGAGGCGATGCAGGAAGAGGAGGGCGGGATGAAGCAAGAATTGAGGGGAGGGAAGGGGAAGACTCCACAGAAGGGGAAGGGAAGCTGTACAGGAAGGGGAGGGGAAGAAGGGTTGTGCAGAGTGGGGGGAGGGGCGGAGGTTGAGCAGGAGAGGGGGGAAGAGGGTCTGTGCAGAGGGGGAAGGGAGAGCCTGGGTGAGAGGGGGAAGAGGGTCTGTGCAGAGCGGGAGGGGAGGCCGCGCAGCAGGGGAGGGGGGAGAGGGTCTGAGAGGGGAGGAGAGGAAGGCCAGGCCATGTGGCAGAGGAGGGGGAGGCAGCTGGGCAGGAAGAGGAGGGGATAGAGCCAGCCCACAGAGAGGGAAGGGCTGAGCAGCTGGGGGAGGGCGGGGGAGAAACTGGGCAGGGGGAAGAGGGACAGCACCCGTGGGAGACACGGCAGGTGCTGGGACAGTCTCAGTAGGGCTGAGCCCTGGGGTGCGATTCCTTGCTGGAGGGAGACTCCAGCGGGAGCCCAGGCAATGGTGCTGGTCCTCAGGCACAGACCTGCTCTGGAGTGGGGCGTGAAGCCCTGTGAGCTAAGGGGACACCACAGCCAGCCAACGCGGCTAGGAAGGGGTTAACTGAGGCCTGTGGGAGAGAGAAAGCTGTGCCACCTGCTAGCTAAGGTGCTGCGCCCATGCCAGGCCTCCGTGAGAACGCTGCGGCCCACCATCTCACTAGCCTTGTCTTCTCTACAGAGCCATCGAGTCAGAGCCACCTCACGCCGACAGGACACGTCCATTTCTATGCAGCCCCCCAAGCTGTCCTCAGCAGCCTGCCCGCCCGCCCTCCGGTGCTAGCACGCTAAGGAGACAGCGTGTGCTCAGAGCCCGAGCTGCCAGCCCCGCAAACCCCGCCTGGGATCTGACAGCCCTGCTCGGCTGTTCTTCCTCGCCCACCATTGCTGCCAATGGAGCACGAGCCAGAATAGGATGCAGCCCCCTCTCTTGGCCCTGCGGAGCCGACCCAGCTCAGGAGTAAGAAGGAGTCGCTAAGGGTACGTGTGCACCGTGGTGAAAGGCCTGCGGCACGGCTGGCCCGGGCTCGGGCTGCACGGCTGTGTAGACATCCAGGCTCGGGCTGGAGCCTGGGCTCTGACATCCCACAGTGTGGGAGGGTCCCAGTACCTGGGCTCCAGCCTGAACCAGAAAGCTGCACTGCGATGTGATAGCCCTGCAGCCTGAGCCTCGATGCCACGGGTTTACTGCAGTGTAGATACACCAGAAGGGGCATGGGGCACACAGGGAGCAGAGCATGGATCACTTGGGCCAGCTGAATCACTGTGTCCCAGCAGGCGGGTTTTGTCTGCTCTCCCCGTGATGCCTCCACACACAATACTGGGGGACGGTCCCTTGTTTAATGCCAGAGAGAGTTTTCATTTCCCAGAAGATGGGAGCAGGGCTGCAAGCAGATCCAGCATCCTAATGATAAAGGTGTCCCTGGCGGCCAGGGACCAAGCCTGAAGGCGAACATCTAAGGCAGTACACAGGTCCCAATAGTACCATCCGCCCTGTGAGCGGATCTGGGCTCCAGCAGGTCAGCCCTACTTTAAAAATGATTCTTACCCTCATAGCAATAAATGAAATGGTGAAAGCCTGAGCCAAGTGTAAGCTGTGCAGTGATGTCTGCCTGAGTTGAGGGATACCTAGCTTGGACGGGTGCAGATTTCCCCACTCATCTCAATGGGATGTTAACTCTGAACCCTACAGATGGCAAGTAACAACCCAACAGTGCTAGTTAGTTGGGCAGAAGCGTCCAGCCAGTGTGTTGACTCCACACTGTCAATCAATCTTCCACCCATTCCCAGCTGCCAGTTGCCTCTCATGCAGCGACCGAGACTTTCAGCTTCCCCCAGGAAGATGTCTGCAAAGCCTTTCTGTAATTTCGTTCAGGATTCAATAGCACGTTGAAAACTGAGTGTGTGGGGACAGCATGAAGCAAAGTAGATTCAACATCCAAATACAGAGTGTGGAGCTGCGCTGCGTTACTCAGCTTCATCCCTGAGTCCACAGAAAGCTCCGTTTCCGAATGTATTTGAAGCTGCTGCAGGCTTTCCACCAGAGGCTGCAGAATGTAGGCCCAGCTTCTCGCAGAGCTCACCGAGCCCTGACTGTGATGCTGCCCCAGAGCTGAAGTGGATTAGCCCACGGGGACATTTCCAAAGCCCCTGGGATGCGCTGGGGTGCGTTCTCTGGGGTATCCCCACTGAGCATGCTGCTCACTCAGCTGCGTGTTCTGATGGGCGGGCGTCTCGTGTTGTTGCAGGTCCCAGCGAGGCGTGACGACGGAACCACCCTCCCCTTCTGAAGCAGGGGCAGAGCACATGGGGAGCAGCATGAGACCAGAATGAGGGAGAACTATGATACCATGATTGCTCTGGGTAAAAACAGCCCCCGCCTGCGGTGTGTGCCCTGCATTGCACAGGGAGTGCTCTGGGGAGAGCCAGCGAGGAGCACCTCCCCCTAAATTCCCTGGGGGGCTGGTGGATGGAGCACTGACGGTGTTGGGGGCTCTGTACTGGCTGCAAACAGGCAGGCCCTGCAGTTGCGACCCCAGCCCAGTGGCACTGTGCAGGAGTGTTATCTCCACTGGGACTACGGCCCTATTTGGACTCCTCTCCTAAACCTACCCTCTGTCAGCTTTGGGCGACTGGGTTTGCTGTGCCCGAGAGCTGGCGGGTGGCTCGGCCTGCCCTGCATGTGGTCAGCAGCCTCTGTTGTGTCTCATGCAGGGTCCCCCGTCGCCAAACCCGAGATTGTCCCACGGATCGAGCAAGCCGAAGAGCCTCGTGCCAAGGCTCCTGGGGAGGCAGAGAAGAGGGAGGCCCCTGGCAGCGCCAGCCCAGGTCAGTGAGGGGCAGGGGCAGGGCTCTTTCCCAAGCCAGATGCTCTAGGTCCTGGAAGCAGAGTAAGGATGTGGACTAACCAGTGCTTGTGCCGTGTCAGGGCAGGAGGATCTGGGCACGGTGGTGTTCTGCCAGCCTGGAGGTCCTGCAGAACCCCAGCCGCAGCGACTTGCCATCGCTGGTGCTCGGCCTGAGGTTTGCGTCCTTTCCTGTGGGAAGCAGGAGCCCTTCTTGCGCCTGGTGGGTGTCTCCAGGGGGCTGCGCTGGGGACTGCAACAGCCCCCACATGGAGCTGTGAGCTTGGGGCACTGGTGCTGGCTGCCTGTCCCTGGCTGCAGGCACTTTGAGCTATTGCTGGGGCCCAACAAAACGCTTACTGGTTTGGGTCACGGTTGCTTATGGGGCTGCCTCTCTCTGAGTGCTGCTGCCCGTGCTGTATGCAGGAGGGAGCCTCTGCTGGCATTGGCAGGGAGGGGCGGTGGAACTCTCCTCTCCTCTCCTCTCCGTCCGCCAGAGCCAGGATTTGCCGCCCTTCAGGCGCCATGACACCGCGGGTGATGGGCGACTTTATAAAACCTGAGGGAGCTGGAGGGAGGTGCAGCCAGCCCCTCCTGGGCTGCTTGTGACACTTCCTGAAGCATGGGGGAATCTGGGCTTGATTCTCTTCCCCCCCCACCGACAGGATCCGTAGTTCCCAAGCCCGAGATCGTCCCACAAGGTGAGCGAGAGCTGCAGCAGCATGGTGGCGAGCAGCAGATGGGTCTGGAAGGACGAAAAGGCCCTGAGAGCAGCTGCTCAGGTGAGGAAACACCCCCCCCCAAACTGCCAAGCAGGGGCAGCCTGAGCAGCCAAGCAAACGCCCTGGCACCATCCGCAGCCAATGTGCCCCAGCCCTGCGGTGAGAGGTGCTCCGTCTCCACATCCCTTGGCCAGCGAGGGGACCACTCGGGGCTCGTTCACATCCCTGGCCCCGGTTCCCAGGACTCGCTGGGCCGTGGAAGCTGCTCCGGTAGCTCAGCAGGGGGTGGTACTGGAATTGCTGGGCGTAGTTCTGTCCCTGAAGAAGCCAGGGATGTGGCTGGGGATTGCTGGGTTACCCGACGTGCTGGGCTGTCTGATTCCCCATCTCTCTCTCCCCTCCCCCCGGGCAGACGACTGGCTCATCCGGACGGTGAAGGTGGAGGAGGACTATGAGGAGTGGCCCACAAGTCTCAGTGCGGAGGTGCTGCTGTCGGGCCAGCTGCAGGGCAGCGGCTTGCTGCACCCCGACGGGGGCCACGGCTTCCTGGGCGCATGCAAGCTGGAGAGGCCGAGCCTGGAGGACTACGGCAGCTACGGCGACCTCCCGGGCTTGGCCCTGCAGCAGTGGCAGCTCCTGAGCGAGAAGCCGTATGGCTGCAGTGAGTGTGATCGGCGGTTCAAGGACAAGCTGACGCTGCGGCTCCACCAGCGGGTGCACACCGGGGAGAGCCCCTACGCCTGTGGGGAGTGCGGCCGCAGCTTCAGCCAGAAGCCCAACCTGGTGGCCCACCAGCGCACCCACTCCGGGGAGCGGCCCTTCCCCTGCGCCCAGTGTGGCAAGGGCTTCAGCAAGAAGGCCCACCTAACCCGGCACCAGCGCATCCACACGGGCGAGCGCCCCTACCAGTGCGCCCAATGCGGCCGCTGCTTCAGCCAGAAGATTCACCTGGGATCGCACCAGAAGACGCACACTGGGGAGCGGCCCTTCCCCTGCGCCGAGTGCGGCCGGAGCTTCCGCAAGAAGACGCACCTGAGCCGGCACCAGCGCATCCACACTGGGGAGCGCCCCTACCAGTGCGCCCAGTGTGCCCGCAGCTTCACCCACAAGCAGCATCTGGTGCGGCACCAGCGCGTGCACCTGCAGCCGGAGCCGGGGGCGCTGGCCCAGCTGGAGACAAGTGCCCCCTGCAGGCTGCCAGGAGTGGCAGTGCCACCCCCAGGGTCCTTGCCGGAGCAGAAACCCTTCACCTGCCCCGAGTGCGGCAAAAGCTTCAGCTGGAAGAAGAACCTGACGTCGCACCAGCGGCTGCACCTGGAGGGACGGCCCTTCTCCTGCGCCGAGTGCGGTCGCGGCTTCAGCGACAAGCGCCACCTGACCGCCCACCTGCGCAGCCATATGGGCCTGAAGCCCTACGCCTGCGCCTACTGCGAGAAGAGCTTCAGCCACAAGCCCAACCTGACCACGCACCAGCGCACGCACACCGGGGAGCGCCCCTTCGCCTGCCCCGACTGCGGCCGCAGCTTCACCCACAACCAGCACCTGGTGCGGCACCGCCGCGTCCACACCGGCGAGCGCCCCTTCGCCTGCCCCCAGTGCAACCGCAGCTTCAGCTCCCGGCCCAACCTCATCGCCCACACCAAGGCCCACTCGGGCAAGCGGCCCTACATCTGCGAGCAGTGCGGCCGCGGCTTCAGCCGCAAGTCCCACCTGGTGAGGCACCAGGCCGTGCACACCGGCACCCGCCCCCACGGCTGCAGCCAGTGTGGCAAACGCTTCAGCTCCAAGACCAACCTGGTCCGGCACCAGGCCGTGCACACGGGGCACCGGCCCTACATCTGCACCCAGTGTGGCAAGAGCTTCAGCAGGAAGACGCATCTCCTGAGGCATGAGCGTACCCACGCTGCCCCCCTGCAGAGCGACAGGGGCAGCGCCTGGGCCATGCACGACCCCCTGAGCCAGCAGGCAGCCTGCCTCTAGCGGTGGGGGACTAGTGACTCGCAAGGCTCACCACTCCGAGGGACCAGCTGCTCTGCTGTGAGCTGGACAAAGTGCGGGCAGGTGCTGTGCCCTTAGTGCCAACCTGTAACCCCCCTCCCCGCCATGTTATCCCAGCCCTGGGCTCCCCACACATACACTGCTCTGCAACGCTCCGCTCTCACCCCACCCTGCCCCCCCGTATCCCAGTCCTTCCGTGTCACCCTGGTTCTGCTCATGCACTTCACACCCGACCTGCAGCCCCCTGCTAATCCAGCCTGGGGCTCCCTTCCCCACCAGCTCTGCTGGTGTCCCTCATTCCTGACAGCCAACCATCGCAGTCCTTCTCTAGAGCCTCCCTTCAGCCTGGCCCTGCAGCTCAGCCCAACCTGCCATGCCCGCCTGGGGCTCCCCACCCACACAGCTCTGCCACTCGCCCTCAATCCCAGCTCTCCGGTGTACGGATGGGACGGGAGAGAGAACTGGGAAGCCACAGGAAAGAAGCTGCCTGAGTGTCCTGCAGTGAGACCCACTTCTGATCCAGACGTGCCTTGAGAGCCCAGCGTGCTGTTCACACAGCCCAGCCCTTATGGGCACAGGCAGGGACACCGCTGGGTGCAGCTGCCCTCAGCCTCGGCCTGTCCATCATCCACCTGCTGCAGGTGATACAAACAGCACCTGCGAGACAAGCCCTTGACACTGCCTGGGCAGCTGACCAGGCAGGAGGCGGCGTTAGGACTCATCGCTGAATCATTCCTAAGCTAGAAAGGGGCATAATCCCATTCCCTGAGCCAAATGGTGCCATGAACAGTGTTATCCAACGGTGCTGGAGATGAGTTGGAAGCTGGCTTCTCAGCCTGCTCAGTTCCCCAGTCGCTGGCCAGGGCACCCGGCAGTGGTCCAGCAAGAACTGAGGGTGAGCGAGAAGGGGGAGTCTCTGTTCTCTACCTGAGAGGGGGCACAGCAGGGGACCCCCAAGCAAAGGGGCATTTGAATGTTAACATCCCTCTGTAATTAAAGACGAAACTTAAGCCTGTTGCCTGGCTAGTGCTGCGAGCTGGGCGTTCCTTCTTCACACCTGTCTTGGAGGGTCTCTGAGGAGCCCTCCAGGGTGGGAAGCAGAGGCTGGGCACTGAGAACAATTGGTGAGACCTGCTTGGGTCCACGGTGAGACGGTCACAGAGTGGGGAAGCTGGGACCGAGCGGGGCCTGCTCACAAGTTCCCGCCATACCTGCCAATATCTTTGGAACAAACAAAAACGAGTTAATGTCCTGTTTGGGTGAAATCACACCAATGACAGTCATGGTGGGAGAGCTGCCAGCTTCTCCCCGCAAAGCACAATTGCCAAGGAGTTAATTTTGTCCCCACCTGCCCTTGTCCCCCTGTTCTACTTCCATTCATTCTGCACCACTCTGTCCCGGCATCAGCTGATTCTGCACCTCTCCTGCCTCCTCAACGCCGCAGAAATCGGCTCTGGCTCTGCAGCCCCAGCAATTCTCCACCTTTGCTCCCCCTGCAGCCGTGGAGGCCCTCCCCTCCACCTAGGAGGGGGCAGCTCAGCAGGGGCCTGTTCCTACCTCCCTCCCCAGCTTGAAATGACTGGGTGCAGAGGGAGGGCGGAGCAGAGCCTCCCTGAGCTGTGCAGGCTGCTCCCTCTTCCCCATCCCTGACCCAGGATCTCCTGGCAGGGCAGAGATAGACCTGCTGTGGGCAGCAGATTGGCCCCCCTGGCTCCCTGAATCTGTGATACTGACATCCTTGGTCTGGGTGCCAGCTGTTTTAACAGGCGACGCAGAGACAGAGCGGGGCTGGGGAGCAGTAGCAGGCGTGGAGATGGCACATGAGCTCACTGAGGCAGGGACTGTCCAGTGGGGCCCTGATCCCTTTCTGGCACACAGCAGAAATTGCTTATCACACTCATGGATTTGGTTTGTCACCCCTAGCTCCTGGCTGAGGGGGACTTGGTGCCAGGCCTGGTGGGCAGCAGGAGAGCTTGTCTGTTGCCAGGGTGCATTCACCGCTGGTGGTGCCGCCTCCTGGCCATCCTGGGGATTAGCTGTGCCAGGCACTGTGCCCTCCACTGGCGGTGTCTTCACCCTTCCTGTCTCACCCTGCAGCCCCTCTCGCTCCAGGAACTGCAGTCACCTATTCCAGACTCAGCCCTCTGGCCAGGTCACTACGTGGTTCCCCTTCTGAGGGTTACCCACAACCATTCCCAGGCAGTCCTCTGGCCCTGTCCTGATGGTGCCACTTCCCTAGCAACCAGTAGGGAAACCAGGGCCACTCACTACTCCAGCTTCCAGTCCAGGGACCCTGTACCTAGTAACTGGTCTGCTGTCCCTCAGCCCTTGTTCTCCTTCCTACAGCTTCTGGTCCCTCTCTTCTCTGGGTGAACCACCTCTAACCTCAGAGGGAGTAACTGTTGGTGCCTCTCCCTGGGAGTGAATGCAGCCTGCAGCCCCCTTCTGCTGCCAGCTTCCTGGCTTTATAAATGCAGTCCAGCTCCTCCCTCCGCTGGGCTTCATCAGTAAGTGGTCTACCTGTTAATTGGCCTAATTTAGCCCTTCAACCCTTGTGTGGGGTGGACACAGGGCCGGTGCCCTCCATCCACAGGCTGAGGGGGAAGGCGGCTGAGCTCCATAGTCAGGAGAGAGTGGGGCAGGTCCCACAATCAGAGTCCTGGAGGTAGGGGAGGGGAACTATCTGGCTGCATTTTTGACAGGGGAGGGGACCTTGCCCAACCTGGGCTGTGAGGGGGGAGCTGCTCTGCCCACAGAGCTGGCCAAGCCTCCCAGCAAGACACTTGAGGGGGAAGCTGGGGACAGAGACCTGCGGCTTGCCAGCCTGGTCACTCCCTGAAGCCTGCAGGGGCAGCAGCCAGTGCAACCACCTCAGCAGGGAGTGCAGAGCTGATGGCATTCAGGTGGAGAGGGCTAGTGGCATGAGGTGGGCAAAGGCAACCCTGGGGGCACAGCTGGGAACCAGACAGCTGAGCCAAACAGCAAAAATGAAGATGTTTGTACACTAATGTGAGGAGCCTAGGTAACAAAAGGGAGGAACTAGAGCTACTGGTGCAGGAAGTGAAACCAGATATTATAGGGATAACAGAAACGTGGTGGAATAGTAGCTATGGCTGGAGTACGGGTATTGAAGGCTATGTGCTGTTCAGGAAAGACAGAAATAAAGGCAAAGGTGGTGGAGTAGCACTGTATATCTATGATGAAGTTAACTGTAAAGAAATAAGAAGTGATGGAATGGATAAGACAGTCTGTCTGGGCAAAAATCACACTGGGAAAGAAAGCTACTAGAGACTCCCCTGGGATAGCGCTTGGGGTGTGCTACAGGCTGCCAGGATCTGATTTGGAGATGGATAGAGACCTCTTTAATATTTTTAATGAAGTAAACACTAATGGGAATTGTGTGATCTTGGGAGACTTTAACTTCCCAGATATAGACTGGAGGACAAGTGCTAGTAATAATAATAGGGCTCAGATTTTCCTGGATGCAATAGCTGATGGATTTCTTCACCAAGTAGCTGAAGAACCAACAAGAGGGGATGCCACTTGAGATTTGGTTTTGGTGAGTAGTGAGGACCTCATAGAAGAAATGGTTGTAGGGGACAACCTTGGTTCGAGTGATCATGAGCTAATTCAGTTCAAACTAGATGGAAGGATAAACAAAAATAGATCTGGGACTAGGGTTTTTTATTTCAAAAGGGCTAACTCTAAAGAATTAAGGAAATTAGTTAGGGAAGTGGATTGGACTGAAGAATTTGTAGATCTAAAGGCAGAGGAGGCCTGCAGAAACTTTCAGAAGCCTGCATCCCAAGACGGGGAAAAAATCATAGGCAGGAAGTGTAGACCAAGCTGGATGAGCAAGCATCTCAGAGAGATGATTAAGAAAAAGCAGAAAGCCTACAAGGAGTGGAAGATGGGCGGGATTAGCAAGGAAAGCTACCTTAGTGAGGTCAGAACGTGTAGGGATAAAGTGAGAAAGGCCAAAAGCCACGTAGAGTTGGACCTTGCAAAGGGAATTAAAACCAATAGTAAAAGGTTCTATAGCCATATAAATAAGAAGAAGTGGGACCGCTACACACTGAGGATGGAGTGGAGGTTAAGGATAATCTAGATGCGGCCCAATATCTAAATAAATACTTTGCCTCAGTCTCTGATGAGGCTAATGAGGAGTTTAGGGAGAATGGCAGGATGACAAATGGAAATGAGGATATGGAGGTAGATATTACAACATCTGAGGTAGAAGCCAAACTCAAACAGCTTAATGCAGGGGTTCTCAAACTGGGGGTTGGGACCCCTCAGGAGGTTGCGAGGTGGTTACATGGAGGGTTGTGAGCTGTCAGCCTCCATCCCAAGCCCCGCTTTGTATCCAGCATTCATAATGGTGTTAAATATATAAAAAGATGTTTTTAGTTGGGGAGGGGTTGCACTCAGAGGCTTGCTGTGTGAAAGGGGTCACCAGTACAAACGTTTGAGAACCACTGGCCTAATGAGACTAAATGGGGGGGCCCAGATAATCTTCATCCAAGAATATTAAAGGAACTGGCACATGAAATTGCAAGCTCATTAGCAAGAATTTTTAATGAATCTGTAAACTCAGGGGTTGTACCGTATGACAGGAGAATTGCTAACATAGTTCCTGTTTTTAATAAAGGAAAAAAGTGATCTGGGTAACTACAGGCCTGTTAGTTACATCTGTAGTATGCCAGGTCTTGTAAAAATATTTGAAGGAGAAAGTAGTTAATGGACATTGAGGTCAGTGGTAGTTGGGACAAAATACAACATGGTTTTACAAAAGGTAGATGGTGCCAAACCAACCAGATCTCCTTCTTTGAGAAGGTAACAGATTTTCTAGACAAAGGAAACGCAGTGAGTCTAATTTACCTCCATTTCAGTAAGGCATTTGATATGGTTCCACGTGGGGAATTATTAGCTAAATTGGAAAAGATGGGGATCAATATGAAAACTGAAAGGTGGATAAGGAACTGGTTAAAGGGGAGACAACAACGGGTCGTACTGAAGGGTGAACTGTCAGGCTGGAAGGAGGTTACTAGTGGAGTTCCTCAGGGATCGGTTTTGAGACCAATCTTATTTAACCTTTTTATTACTGACCTTGGCACAAAAAGTGGAAATGTGCTAATAAAGTTTGCGGATGACACAAAGCTGGGGGGTATTGCTAACACAGAGAAGGACCGGGATATCATACAGGAAGATCTGGATGACCTTGTAAACTGGAGTAAAAGTAATAGGATGAAATTTAGTAGTGAAAAGTCCAAGGTCATGCATTTAGAGATTAATAACAAGAATTTTTGTTATAAGCTGGGTACACATCAGCTGGAAGTAACAGAGGAGGAGAAGGACCTCAGAGTATTGGTTGATCACAGGATGACTATGAGCCGCCAATGTGATATGGCCGTTAAAAAAGCTAATGCAGTTTTAGGATGCATCAGGCGAGGTATTTCCAGCAAAGATAAGGAGGTGTTAGTACCGTTATATAAGGCGCTGGTGAGACCTCATCTGGAATTCTGTGTGCAGTTCTGGTCTCCCATGTTTAACAAGGATGAATTCAAACTGGAACAGGTTCAGAGAAGGGCTACTAGGATGATCCGAGGAATGGAAAACCTGTCTTATGAAAGGAAACTCAAAAAGCTTGGCTTGTGTAGCCTAACCAAAAGAAGGCTGAGGGGAGATATGATTGCTCTTTATAAATATATCAGAGGGATAAATACCAGGGAGGGAGAGGAATTATTTAAGCTTAGTACCAATGCGGACACAAGAGCAAATGGATACAAACTGGGCATCATGAAGTTTAGACTTGAAATTAGACCGGGGTCTCAAACACGCGGCCCACGGGTCACATGTGGCCCGTAAGGTCATTTTCTGCGGCCCGTGAGGTCCTCGTGGCCTCCCCACCTTCCCCCAGTGTTTACCTAGCGTGGCTCTGGCCCGGCGTGCACCGGGGGCAGCGCAGGCTCCTTGCCAGGCTCCCTGCCCTGCCCCCGTGCCGCTCCGGGAAGCGAAAAGAATGTGGGGGAGGAGAGGTACAGGGGTGTGTGTTGCTTCAGGCACCGCCCCCAGCAGTGGGGGCAAAAGACATATCTGGCTTCCAGACTAAGCTTGATAAGTGTATGGAGGGGGCGGTATGGGATGATAGCCTCATTTTGGCAATTAATTTATCTTTGACTATTAGCGGTAAATATGCCCAATGGCCGGTGATGGATGTTAGATGGTTTTATTCCAACCAGAGCCAACTTTTATAAGACTTTAGAAACTTAGATCCAGTTGGGCAAATCTTTTCTCCCTGTGAGCTGCAGGCTGCTCGGAGCAGCTTCATTTTCCCTCTGAGCCTCGGGGCTGACGTTGTGATGAGGGCACAATGCTCCAGCCCCAGGGTGGGATGGTACCAAGATGGGATGAGGCCTGACCCCTGCCATGGGCCCACACTCTGCTTTTTTTACTGTCACAAAGCCCCATGCTTCAGCTCCAATCTAGCCTAGACCCCCGTGGGTGGGTGTGACCAGACAAGAACCCTGCTCTCTCAGCTCCAGACACAGGTCTCTACCCTGGCTAGCGCCAGCCCCTGTGTCAGATGGTTGCGGTTCAGTGCATATGGACTTTGCACAGTGAGACACTTTGGGGCGTGCACACCACACAAGTCCAGCTGGAGCTCATGGGCTTTGCTGGGCACTTGAACTCCCTTTCACTCTGCCGTACTGAGTGTCACATCTCAGACAGACGCCGGTTCCTCCTGCAGACAGGCAGCTCCTCTCACAGCTTCCAAAACCTGGCTCACCCGCCTGCCCGCTCCATAGCTAAGCTTTTCCCATCGTGCGACACACTGAGCTGACTCCAGATTTACTCACTTGTTTAGGAAGGAAACCCCCCAGTCCCTGAGCCGTAAAGGGCTGAGGCCTGTATTCCGAGTGAGAAACTGTGGTTAGACACCCGATGCTGTCCAAAGGGATTAACTTTTAAAGTGTCCAGCTTTGCTGTGAGCATTTCGCTGGTCATGTTGTAATAGTGAATGGAAGAGAGGCTAACCCACAGAAATGTGCTGAGGAGCCTGAGCCCCAGTCACGTCTGCAAGCCACTTCAACATCCAGGGCCAGTGCAAGGAAGTTTCGTGCCCTAGGCAAAACTTCCACCTTGCACCCCCCACCCCAGCCCTGTGGCAGCTCCCTGCCCCCACTCTGCCCTGAGGCAGCCCCCCCGCAGCTCCCCCTCCCAGCCCTCTGTTATCCTCCCCGAGCACGCTGCTCCCGCTGTAATTCTCCAGCCTCCCAGGCTTGCGGCGCCGAACAGCTGATTGGCACTGCAAGCCTGGGAGGCTGGAGAAGTTGAGCAGCGACCGCGTTCCAGGAGGAACCTCTGTAAAAAAAAAATTGGGGGCACCGCTTTTGGGCACCCCCAAATCTTGGCGCCCTAAGCAACTGCCTAGTTCACCTTAATGGTAGCACCGGCCCTGTCAACATCCCCTGCAGCCTGCCGGAGGTGTTAAAGGAAATCAGCAGCAACCCAAAGAGGCCTTGGTACAGTGTTAGAAAAACCAAGTGTCTGACACATCCTGTTCAGGACAGAATTTCTGCCATGCGCAGCCTTACAAAGCAAAGGGAAAGGATGGTAAAATGGCATTCTTTGTATGGGAAGTGTCTGGCCTTGCACTTCAGTGGAAATGGAGGATGCTTCACTGGAAACCATTAAGTCCACCTGACAGATCAACACTCACCATTTAAAATATATATTTGCGTCCAAGAAATTCCAGGGTATTCTACTGGAGAGAGAGATTACAAAGAGGCAAATGACACTACAGGCTTCAAGGAATGGGAGTGTGGGGTGTGAAGAGAGCGGAGTGATAATTGGGAGCTTTTTAGGAATGCTTTATTAGATGCTAAATGCTCCCCACAATTCTGCAATCATGTCTGAAGTCTTCTTCATTGAAAAAAGAGTAACATTCTCGTTAAGAGGGGAAGTGAAATTAGCAATTAAAAATAAAAATAAAATATATAACAAATGGAAAAATGGGGAATTTGATGGCAATGAATACAAACTAACCATTAGGAAAATGTAGATAGTTGATAAGGGAAACTCAGCATAGCAGTGAAAAAAATCTATGGCCAGTGTAGTTAAGGACAAAAAGAAGGAATTCATTAAGTAGAGTATACCAGGAACAAATTAAATCCTAACCATGGTATAAGTCTAATACCAGGTCAAGATGCTAAAATAGACCATCCTGATCCAGGAAAGGCAGAAGTATTGAATCAATTTTCTGTTCTGTATTTGGAATGAAGCGTGATGATGTATTCATATCTCACAGTGATAAGGAAATACCTTCTATTCCAGCAGGAATCCTGTAGGGTGTTAAACAGCAACTACTGAAGTTAATTTTTTAATTGGCGGGACCGGGTAACTTGCACCCAGGCATATGAAAACAATTGGTTGATGAGCTCTCTCAACCACTGATGTTGATTTTTAACAAACTGTGGAATACCCAGGAAGTTCCGGAGGACTGGGGAAAATGCTACTGTTATGCAAATATTGTAGACATTTAAATAACGCCAAAAAGGATGAGCTGAGTGACTTTAGACCAGTTAGCTTGACAACAATCCTGGGCAAAATCATGACAAGGCTGCTCTGGGATGCAGTCAGCAAAGACTGACAGGATGGCAGCCTGACTAATGGCAATCAACGTGGTTTTATGGAACACAGGTCTTGTCACACACATTTTACATCACTTTGTGATGAGATTACAGGTTTGGTTGATAAAGATAACTGATGACAATGTAGCAATGACCTCTGCATGGCTTTTGTCTGAGTCCCACATGACATTCTGTTAAAAAAACTAGCACTATACAAAATCCATGTGCCCATATTAAATGGATTAAAAATTGGCTACCTGAGAGATCATGAATGTAATAGCAAACGAGAATCATCCTCCTTTGCGGGTGTTTCTCCTAGTGTTTGTTTTGTCCAAATGCTATTCATTAGCTTTCTCAAGCATCTGGAAGAAAAGAGAAAACCTTTGCTGGTAACATTTGCAGATGACACCGCAAACATTGGCAGAGTGATCAGTCATGATGGGCACAGGTCAGTTATACAGACCGATCTGGAGCACTTGGTAAGGTGGGCTCATTGGACTAGTCATTCATTCATTCTCTTGCTCTAGCCCTGTCACTGGGTCGGAGAGAGAGTGACTCTGTATGTAGTCCAGTGCTCAGGGCACACCCCCGAGCCCCAGCTCGAATCCCTCCGTCAGTATTTATCCACAGGGGAAAAGTTCATAGTGGAGACTGTTGGAGCCCCACATCAGGCTACTCCATAGTTCAGTGATTAGGGCATGCTTGGGAGAGCCCTGTTCAAAGCCTTTCTCCTCCTCCAGTGGAGGGGGAAATCGAACCCAGGTGAGAGCTCTAACTATGGCAGTATTGCCAATCCCAAATGGTCAAAAATCATGAGTCAGGCTCACCAAAACTCACGAGATTGGCTTTAAAAGCGGGAGATTCTGTAATAAAAAATAGATTTGGCATTCTTTTGATTTGCCTCTTGCTTGTTGAGCCCTTAGAGTCACATTTTGAAGCTTTCTTCACAGCCAGGAGGGGTAGAAACTTACTTGTTCTTTAAGAATGAAGGCTGAAATAATCAGATCCACATGACTCCAGGAGCTGGGGCTTTAAGGAAAACAGGCATTGTCACAGCAGAGCAAAGGCTCTGGGGGGTGGAGCAGGTGGCTTGGTGCTCAAAGTGAAGAACAGAAATAAATAAAACATGGCACTAAGCCCCGTAACTTCCCCTTGCATGGACTGGTGGGCATGGCTGGTGGGGTCTCCCCGAGGACTGAGACTGCAGGGCTGACACACAGGGCAGAAACCCCTTAGGATGGCCCCCAGGGTATGTTAGGCCCAGTTAGGCAAGCAGGGGGCCAGAGCCGTGCAGCCACCTCGGCCTTCCCTGAACTGCCTCTGCACCCCCGCCTGAGGGGAGCACAGACTGACCCCCCCCAAACTGCCTTCTGACCGGGAGCCCTCAGCCATCTGGAAGGGGAGACATACGCCAGTGTCATCTGCACCTCTGGGTCAGAGCAGTGTTGGGGGGCAGCCAGTCTCCTTCCATTCTCCCGTTCTGTGGGGCACTGGGGATGGAGGGTGGCCAGGCCGGGGGTGTGTGTGTCTAGGGTGGGGTGGTAGAGGCATGACTGGCAGCAGGCAAAGGGGTCCTGGATTCAGGGGGCTTGCTGGTCCAGGAGAGAGGGGTCGGGGTAGGCTGGGTTTGAGAACTGCCCCTGACTTTGGTGGTGGGGTGGGGGGGGGATCCCCTCCTGACTCAGCCTCACATGGGCACCTGGGGTTATGGCCATTTGGCTGTTTGGGGCAGGCACTGGGCAGACAGCCTGGCCCTGCATCACTGCCAGCCCCATGAGTTCATGGCAGCAGGGCCCATCGAGCATTTACCCGAGACCCTGACCCCACAACTGCCAGGGGTGAAACCACAATCCCCTCAGGCGGGGATAGAGAGGCAGTTTGGGGGGGGTCGGTCCACGCTCCCCTCAGGCGGGGGTGCAGAGGCAGTTTGGGGGGGTTGGTCCGTGCTCCCCTCGGGCGAGTAGTTGAGAAGCAGTTGGGGGGGTGTCTGTGCTCCTCTCAGGGGGGGTTCAGAGGCAGTTGGGGGGGTCGGTCCACACTCCCCTCAGGCGGGGGTGCAGAGGCAGTTTGGGGGGGTCGGTCTGTGCGCCCCTCAGGCGGGGGTGCAGAGGCAGTTTGGGGGCAGGGCCGGCTCCAGGCCCCAACGCGCCAAGCACGTGCTTGGGGCGGCACGCTGCGGGGGGCGCTGTGCCGGTTGCTGGGAGGGTGGCAGGCGGCTCCGGTGGACCTGCCGCAGACACGCCTGCGGCAGCTCCACCGGGACCAGCTGACCATCTGCAGAAACGCCTGCGGAAGGTCCACCGGAGCCGCGGGACAGGCGAGCGGCAGAGCGCCCCCGCGGCGTGCCACCGTGCTTGGGGCGGCCCTGTTTGGGAGGGTCCGTCTGTGCTCCCCTCAGGTGGAGATGCAGAGGCAGTTTGGGGGTGTTGGTCCGTGCTCCCCTCGGGCGAGTAGTTGAGAAGCAGTTGGGGGGGTGTCTGTGCTCCCCTCAGGGGGGGTGCAGAGGCAGTTGGGGGGGTCGGTCCACGCTCCCCTCAGGGGGGGTGCAGAGGCAGTTTGGAGGGGTGGGTCTGCGCTCCCCTCAGGCGGGGGTGCAGAGGCAGTTTGGGGGGTCGGTCCGCGCTCCCCTCAGGCGGGGGTGCAGAGGCAGTTGGGGGGGGTCGGTCTGCGCTCCCCTCAGGCGGGGGTGCAGAGGCAGTTTGGGGGGGGGCGGTCCGTGCTCCCCTCAGGGGGGGTGCAGAGGCAGTTTGGGGGGGTCGGTCCGCGCTCCCCTCAGGGGGGGTGCAGAGGCAGTTTGGGGGGGTCGGTCCGCGCTCCCCTCAGGGGGGGTGCAGAGGCAGTTTGGGGGGGTCGGTCCGCGCTCCCCTCAGGGGGGGTGCAGAGGCAGTTGGGGGGGTCGGTCCGCGCTCCCCTCAGGGGGGGTGCAGAGGCAGTTGGGGGGGTCGGTCCGCGCTCCCCTCAGGGGGGGTGCAGAGGCAGTTGGGGGGGTCGGTCCGCGCTCCCCTCAGGGGGGGTGCAGAGGCAGTTTGGGGGGGTCGGTCCGCGCTCCCCTCAGGGGGGGTGCAGAGGCAGTTTGGGGGGGTCGGTCCGCGCTCCCCTCAGGGGGGGTGCAGAGGCAGTTGGGGGGGGTCGGTCCGCGCTCCCCTCAGGGGGGGTGCAGAGGCAGTTGGGGGGGTCGGTCCGCGCTCCCCTCAGGGGGGGTGCAGAGGCAGTTTGGGGGGGTCGGTCCGCGCTCCCCTCAGGGGGGGTGCAGAGGCAGTTTGGGGGGTCGGTCCGCGCTCCCCTCAGGCGGGGGTGCAGAGGCAGTTGGGGGGGTCGGTCTGCGCTCCCCTCAGGCGGGGGTGCAGAGGCAGTTTGGGGGGGGCGGTCCATGCTCCCCTCAGGCGGGGGTGCAGAGGAAGTTTGGGGGGGTCCGTGCTCCCCTCAGGCGGGGGTGCAGAGGCAGTTTTGGGGGGGTCGGTCCGCGCTCCCCTCAGGGGGGGGTGCAGAGGCAGTTGGGGGGGTCGGTCCGCGCTCCCCTCAGGCGGGGGTGCAGAGGCAGTGTGGGGGGTCAGTCCGCGCTCCCCTCAGGGGGGGTGCAGAGGCAGTTTGGGGGGGTCGGTCCGCGCTCCCCTCAGGGGGGGTGCAGAGGCAGTTCGGGGGGTCGGTCCGCGCTCCCCTCAGGCGGGGGTGCAGAGGCAGTTGGGGGGGTCCGTGCTCCCCTCAGGGGGGGTGCAGAGACAGTTTGGAGGGTCGGTCCGTGCTCCCCTCAGGGGGGGTGCAGAGGCAGTGTGGGGGGGTCGGTCCGTGCTCCCCTCAGGGGGGGTGCAGAGGCAGTTTGGGGGGGTCGGTCCGCGCTCCCCTCAGGGGGGGTGCAGAGGCAGTTTGGGGGGGGTCGGTCCGCGCTCCCCTCAGGGGGGGTGCAGAGGCAGTTGGGGGGGGTCGGTCCGTGCTCCCCTCAGGGGGGGTGCAGAGGCAGTTTGGGGGGGTCGGTCCGCGCTCCCCTCAGGGGGGGTGCAGAGGCAGTGTTGGGGGGGTCGGTCCGCGCTCCCCTCAGGGGGGTGCAGAGGCAGTTGGGGGGGTCGGTCCGCGCTCCCCTCAGGGGGGGTGCAGAGGCAGTTGGGGGGTCGGTCCGCGCTCCCCTCAGGGGGGGTGCAGAGGCAGTTTGGGGGGGTCGGTCCGCGCTCCCCTCAGGGGGGGTGCAGAGGCAGTTTGGGGGGTCGGTCCGTGCTCCCCTCAGGGGGGGTGCAGAGGCAGTTTGGGGGGGTCGGTCCGCGCTCCCCTCAGGGGGGGTGCAAGGCAGTTTGGGGGGGTCGGTCCGTGCTCCCATCAGGGGGGGTGCACAGGCAGTTTGGTGGGGGGTCGGTCCGTGCTCCCCTCAGGGGGGTGCAGAGGCAGTTTGGGGGGGTCGGTCCGTGCTCCCATCAGGGGGGGTGCAGAGGCAGTTTGGGGGGGTCGGTCCGTGCTCCCCTCAGGGGGGGTTCAGAGGCAGTTGGGGGGGTCGGTCCGCGCTCCCCTCAGGCGGGGGTGCAGAGGCAGTTGGGGGGGTCGGTCCGCGCTCCCCTCAGGGGGGGTGCAGAGGCAGTTGGGGGGGTCGGTCCGCGCTCCCCTCAGGAGGGGTGCAGAGGCAGTTGGGGGGGTCGGTCCGCGCTCCCCTCAGGGGGGGTGCAGAGGCAGTTTGGGGGGGTCGGTCCGCGCTCCCCTCAGGGGGGAGCACAGGCAGTTTGGGGGGGTCGGTCCGCGCTCCCCTCAGGGGGGGTGCAGAGGCAGTTGGGGGGGTCGGTCCGCGCTCCCCTCAGGGGGGGTGCAGAGGCAGTTGGGGGGGTCGGTCCGCGCTCCCCTCAGGGGGGTGCAGAGGCAGTTGGGGGGGTCGGTCCGCGCTCCCCTCAGGGGGGGTGCAGAGGCAGTTTGGGGGGTCGGTCCGCGCTCCCCTCAGGGGGGGTGCAGAGGCAGTTTGGGGGGGTCGGTCCGCGCTCCCCTCAGGGGGGGTGCAGAGGCAGTTGGGGGGGTCGGTCCGCGCTCCCCTCAGGGGGGGTGCAGAGGCAGTTTGGGGGGGTCGGTCCGCGCTCCCCTCGGGGGGGTGCAGAGGCAGTTTGGGGGGGTCGGTCCGCGCTCCCCTCAGGGGGGGTGCAGAGGCAGTTGGGGGGGTCGGTCCGCGCTCCCCTCAGGGGGGGTGCAGAGGCAGTTGGGGGGGTCGGTCCGCGCTCCCCTCAGGGGGGGTGCAGAGGCAGTTTGGGGGGGTCGGTCCGCGCTCCCCTCAGGGGGGGTGCAGAGGCAGTTGGGGGGGTCGGTCCGCGCTCCCCTCAGGGGGGGTGCAGAGGCAGTTTGGGGGGGTCGGTCCGCGCTCCCCTCAGGGGGGTGCAGAGGCAGTTGGGGGGGTCGGTCCGCGCTCCCCTCAGGGGGTCCCCACTCACCGTCCCCGGGAAGGGAGCTGTCCATCACCTCTGCAGTTCCTTCAGCCCCGCCCCCAAAGGAGAGCGTGGCGGCCATTTTGAGAGAGGGCAATGGAGCTTCGAGCCCCTTGCAAACAATTGGAGATGGCGGCCATCTTTAGTACTGGCGCGGCGGGGGGGCGGGGTCAGCAGGCCCTGCCGGGGGAGGGGGGAGCCGGCGGATTGTTGCTGCCGCTGCTGCAGGGTAAGGGGAGGGGGCGGCTCTGTGCTGGGGGGGGGAACCCCACCGCTCCCCCGGGCAGCCGGCACCCAAGGGGGCGGGGCTGAGGCCAGAACAAAGGCAGGGAGTGGGGGGGGCTCTGGGCTGCAGGGTGGGGGTTGAGCAAGGAGTGGGGGCTGCAGGGAGAGGGGTGGGGGCTGAGCAAGGGATGGGGGCTTGGTGGTGGGCTCTGGGCTGCAGGGAGCGGGGTGGGGGCTGTGCAGGGAGTGGCAGGGAGTGGGGTGGGGGTTGAGCAGGGATTGGGGTCTGCAGGGAGTGGGGTGGGGCTCGGTGGGGGGCTCTGGGCTGCAGGGTTGGGGTTGAGCAAGGAGTGGGGGCTGCAGGGAGCAGGGCAGGGGCTCGGGGAGCTCTAGGCTGTGGGGAGCGAGGTGGGGGCTGAGCAGGGGTTGCAGGGAGTGGGGTGGGGGCTGAGCAGGGAGTGGGGTCTGCAGGGAGTGGGGTGAGGGCTTGGTGGGGGGCTCTGGGCTATAGGGAGCAGGGTAGGGGTTGCAGGGAGTGGGGGCTGAGCAGGGAGTGGGGGTTTGGTGGTGGGCTCTGGGCTGCAGGGAGCAGAGTGGGGGCTGAGCAGGGAGTGGGGGTTTGGTGGTGGGCTCTGGGCTGCAGGGAGTGGGGTGGGGGTTGAGCAGGGAGTGGGGTCTGCAGGGAGTGGGGTGAGGGCTTGGTGGGGGGCTCTGGGCTATAGGGAGCAGGGTAGGGGTTGCAGGGAGTGCGGTGGGGGCTGAGCAGGGAGTGGGGGTTTTGTGAGGGGCTCTGGGCTGCAGGGGGTGGGGTGGGGGCTGAGCAGGGAGTGGGGGTTTTGTGAGGGGCTCTGGGCTGCAGGGAGCAGAGTGGGGGCTGAGCAGGGAGTGGTAGGGAGTGGGGTGGGGGCTGAGCAGGGAGTGGGGGTTTGGTGGTGGGCTCTGGGCTGCAGGGGGTGGGGTGGGGGCTGAGCAGGAGCTGCAGGCAGCGGGATGGGGGTTGGGCAGGGAGTGGGGTGGGGGCTGAGTAGGGAGCGGGGGCTGCAGGGAGTGGGGTGGGGCTTGGTGGTGGGCTCTGGGCTGCAGGGAGCGGGATAGGGGCTGAGCAGGGAGTGGGGGCTGCAGGGAGTGGGGTGGAGGCTGAGCAGTGAGTGGGGCCTTGGTGGGGGGCTCTGGGCTGCAGGGAGCGGGGTGGGGGCTGAGCAGTGTGTGTTCTTCCCTATGTATAATGACAGGTTTCAAATGTGTTAGTCTCTAAGGTGCCACAAGTGCCCCTGTTCTTCTCCCCTATGCAGGTGCTGCCCTGCTGGAGGCTCTGTCTTTTAGCTGCAGGAGCCAGGTTTGTCTCCTCGGGAGGCTCTTTTCCAAGGGTGCGGAGGTTAATCCCGGCATCCCAGCTCAGCTAATTACAATGGGCCTGAGCCTGCAGGCTGCTGAGCCCCCGTTGCAAACAGCGTGAGGCATGGCTGCCTAGCTCCTGTGGCTGCTGGGTTTCTCCCCAGAGGTGGCTGCGTTTCAGTGGCAGTTCCCCACAGATTTGTGAAGCACATGAAGGCAGGCCAGGCCTCTGCACAAATAACCCATAGGCAGCTTTAAGGTGGTGGGGGAGCGGGCTGGGAGCTGCCCAATCTCCTCTCCATCCCCGAGGCTCCTGCCTGGCAGATCCACTAGACCAGGGGTTCTCAAACTTCATTGCACCATGACCCCCTTCTGACAACAAAAGTTACTACACAACCCCAGGAAGGGGGACTGAAGCCTGAGTCCGCCTGATTCCCACTGCCCGGGGTGGGGAAGCAAAGCCAAAGTCTGAACCTCACTGCCCAGGGCAGGCTCAAAGCTTCCGTCCCAGCCAGGGGACCTGTAACCTGAGCCCCACCACCCAGGGCTGAATCCTTCAGGCTTCGGCCCCGAGCCCCAGCAAGTCTAAGCCAGCCCTGGTGGTCATGACCCACAGTTCGAGAACTGCACTAGACAAAAGAGCAATCGGGACAGAGAAGCTAGAACCCCTCTCCTCTGTCCTGCTCACTGCTGCACCCCCTAGGTCAGACCCACGTCCCCATGGACATCCCCCCCAGCTCAGCTTGGCAGGCAAGCGGGGAACGGCATTTAAGTGCAGAAGGGCTGAGCACGTTTGGGGCAGGGCATGGACAGAGGAAGGCGCCACATGGCTTTGGGGTGGGGGAGTGGATGTTTTGCAGGGGAGAGAGTACGGGAGGGTGTGTGAGAGAGGGGGTTCAGGGGAGGTGCTAGGGGGGTGAGAGAGGCAGCACAAGGCAGGGCAGTGTGAGTGAGTGTGCAGTGTGAGAGACACAGCGACCTGGTGGATGGAGACAAGTGTATATTCAGGGGAGGTGTTGATTTTCGTGGGATGAGGGGGAAAGACTGGGAGAATAAACCACAGAAGTGCTGAGCGGAGAGGAGAGACTGCGAGCGGGGGAACCTGGGGAGAAGTGACCCGCCCTAGCTGACAAGCCCGAGAGCTCACAGCATCTGTCCCAGCAGAGCCTGGTGCTGCTTAGCTCTGCCACTGTTGTAATTCTTTAGAATCAGGCTGGTTACCCTGGTGTGTCTGCAGGAGCTGGGCTGGTAACCTATCATTTAAATCTGCTTCTGTACCAAATGATTGCAGGGTAGTTAATATGACACCAATTTTTAAAAAGGGCTCAGGGGTGATCCCGGCAATTACAGTACCGAGCCAACTAGTTGAAACTAGTTTGAACAATATTGTCAGAGATATAGATGAACATAATTTGTTGGGGAAGAGTCAACATGGTTTTTGTAAAGGGAAATCCTGCCCCACCAATCTACTAGAATTCTTTGAGGGGGTCAACAGGCATTTGGACAAGGGGGATCCAGTAGATATAGCGCATTTAGATTTTCAGAAAGCCTTTGATAAGGTCCCTCACCAAAGGCTCTTAAGCAAAGTAAGCCGTCACGGGATAAGAGGGCAGGTTCTCTCATAGATTGGTAACTGGTTAAAAAATAGGAAACACGTGGTAGGAATAAATGGTCAGTTTTCAGAATGGAGCATGGTAAATAGAGGTGTCCCGCAAGGATCTGTACTGGGTCCAGTTGTATTCAACATATTCATAAATGATCTAGAAAAAGCAGTAAACAGTGAGGTGGCAAAATTTGCAGATGATACAAAACTACTCAAGATAGTTAAATCCCAGACAGACTGCGAAGAGCTACCAAAGGATCTCACAAACTGGGTGACTGGGCAACAAAATGGCAGATGAAATTCAATGTTGATAAATGCAAAGTGATGCACATCGGAAAATATGATCCCAACTATACATATACAATGATGGGGCCTAAATTAGCTGTTGCCACTCAAGAAAGATCTTGGAGTCATTGTTGATAGTTCTCCAAAATCATCCACCCAATGTGCAGCGGAAGTCAAAAAAGTGAACAGAATGCTGGGAATCATTAAGAAAGGGATTGATAATACAGAAAATATCATGTTGCCTCTATATAAATCCATGGTAACGCCCACATCTTGAATAGCGTGTGCAGATGTGGTCACCCCATCTCAAAAAAGATGTATTGGAATTGGAAAAGGTTCAGAAAAGGGCAACAAAAACGATTAGGGGTATGGAACAGCTTCCATATGAGGAGAGATTAATGAGACTGGGACTTTTCAGCTTGGAAAAGAGATGACTAAGGGGGGGATATGATAGAGGTCTATAAAATAATGACTGGTGTGGAAAAAGTAAGTAAGGAAGTGTTATTTACTCCTCATAACACAAGAACTAGGGGTCACCAAATGAAATTAATAGGTAGCATAATTAAAACGAACAGAAGAAAGTATTTTTTTCACACAATGCACAGTCAACCTGTGGAACTCCTTGCCAGAAGATGTTGTGAAGGCCAAGACTATAACAGGGTTCAAAAAAGAACCAGATAAGTTCATGGAGGATAGATCCATCAGTGGCTATTAGCCAGGCTGGGCAGGGATGGTGTCCCTAGCCTCTGTTTGCCAGAAGCTGAGAATGGGCCACAGGGAATGGATCACTTGCTTCCCTGTTCTGTTCATTCTTTCTGGGACACCTGGCATTGGCCACTGACAGAAGACAGGACACTGGCTAGATGGACCTTTGGTCTGACCCAGTATGGCCGTTGTTATGTGCCCCGGCCTAACCTGGCAGCGACGGGCAGCTGCTCTCCTGGGGCTGCTTTGTAGGATTCTGAGCTTCCTTTCTGCTGTTGTAGGTCCAGAACTGGTGGATTCTCCATCTTCCCCAGCACTGTGTGTCCCTGGGCATGTCCTGAGAAACTGGGCTCCCGGCTCCCAGCTCCAGATGCGTGGGCCTGGCCCGGACTCCCAGAGCCCTGCTGCAGAGACCCCAGGCAGAGCCCCCTGCGCTGCCTCACCCAGAACAAGTGGGTAACAGCAGCTGTAGCTCCATGGCTTCCTGTGAATGGACACCAGGACGGGGCAGCCAGGCGGAGAGGCTGAGGAGCCACTGAGGTCTTAGGAATGAACTCCTGAATTAAGTGTTCTTTGTGAGCAGACTTGCTACCTACGTGGAAATCAACAAGCAGTGGCAGCCGGCGGCCTCCCGCCCCTAGAACCCTGCCTCTGGTGCCTTCTTGGTAGTCCCAAGGCCGCTCTGCCAGCCTACCCCAGCCACAAGTGCAGCTTTGAACTCTGCTCTTACGGACAGGACTCTGCCTCTCCCCCAGCTCGGAAGGCCTGCAGCACCTGGCTCAGCTGCTGTTAACGAGCACGTCTCCTCTTGTTGAGGGGAAGGAGAGGGTATGGGGCAGGGTGAAACCGCTTGCTTCGCCAGCTGCCTTTGACCCTAGGTGTTTCCCTCTCCGAACCTGCTCCTTTTCGCTAGGCATGTTGCCGGTAAAGAAAAGCAAGCTGCGGAAGCGGAGGACAGTCGGCGGCTCGGCTATGCTGAGCCCTGGCGTCTGTGCCACTTTGCCCAGGGCCATAGGAGAGCGTGCTGCGGGTACTTTCCCCTTCGCTGTAGCTGCTGATGCCCACCTCCGCCATCTGCCTCCGGGCTCCGACCATGAGCGCGTCCCCGAGATCGAGATCAAGCTGGAGTTTAGTGACGAGGAGGAGGAGGGCCATGAGGGTGGCACGCTGGGATTCATGGCGGCCCGTGGGGAAGAGAGCCATGAGAGGAAGAAGGCAGAGCTGGCCCCCCGAAGTGCGGGCAGCCAGCCTCGTGTCACGGCCAGCTGGCAACACCCTTCCTCCATGCTGGGTGTAGACAAGGCTCTCCTGGAGGGATGGGCAGCGAAGCGCCCCGCACCGCCGGCCTTTGGCCTCCCTGTCCACACCCGGCGCCGCAAGACCACCTCTGAGGTGTGGCAGTTCTTCTCCCCAGATGCTAGCGACCCCTGCCGGGCTGTCTGCACCCTGTGCCAGGCCAGCGTCGGGCGTGGCAAGCTGAGGGGCCACTGCAACACCACCGCCCTCAAGCGCCATCTGGCGGGCAAGCACCCGCTGGAGTGGGGGCAGAGGAAGAGAGCAGGGGGCAGGGCCCAGGAGGAGGAGGAGGAAGAGCAGGTGGAGAAGGAGTTTCCCTTGCAGGACACTGTGTTTGGCACCAGCCATGCTCTGTGCTCCCCCGCCCAAACCTTCAGCAGGGTGCCCCCCCAAGTGCCCCAGGGTGCCCCCCGCTTCCTGTATGTGATCAGCGACTCCAGTGAGGAGGAGGAGGAGGAGGGGCGGGGAAGGACAGGCACCCCAGTCACCGATTCCTCCAGAGAGTCCAGCGAGGAGGAAAGCAGTGAGAGCAGCAGGATGCTCCCCCAGGGCCAGGGGAGGGGCATGAAGGGCTGTGCCCAAGCAGGGCACCCCAAGCCGGACCTGGCCACACCCTACCTGGAGATGCTAGTGGGCCAGGAGCTCCCCAAGTCCAGGCAGCTCAGCCTCCCTAACCACCCGCTGGTGCCACCAGGCACGAAGCGTCGCAAGTCCACCTCAGCCGTCTGGCAGTTCTTCTACATCGACTGCAGCAACGTGTGCCGGGCCGTCTGCACCCTGTGCCAGGCCAGTGTCAGCCGTGGCAAACTGGGCAGCCACTTTGGCACCTCGGCCCTCATGCGCCACCTGGAGGGCAAGCACCCGCTGGAGTGGGGGCGGGGGCGGGCTCTTGGCGCACCTGCCACCCCTCTCAGCAGCACCCGGTCCGAGAGGCTGAGCCTGGGGCCGGCGGAGGATGAGGAGCCTGAGGAGGACCTGTCTCTCATGTCGCCTGCCACATCGGACCCCCTGAGATCACCCTGCGCCAGACCTGGTGGGGCCCCAGCTCCTGTGTGTAACAGCTGGCAGAGTGAGGCACCTCCTGAAGGCAAGGTGGAGAAAGCCCTGCCAGCCCCAGCGACCCTGCTGCCCCCCAGCAAGAACCAAGCTGGCCTGGCCGAGCAGGATGGGGACGTGCCTGGCAAATACACCCCCAACCACCCCCAGGCGCAGGCATGGAACCGCAGCATTGCCGAGCTGCTGTGCAGCATGGCCCTGCCCTGCTCCTTCGTCTCAGCCAAGCCCTTCCACCGATTCATGGCGCAGGCTGACCCACGCTACCATGTCCCCTCGCCGGCCTTCTTCTCCCGCAAGGCAGTGCCCCAGCTGTGCCAGGCTGTCGGCCTGGGCCTGGCCCTGGAGCTGCAGCAGGCCAGCGTCAGCCGGGTGCATCTCAGCGCCCACGTGTGGGCCCAGGGGCTGGCAGGGGAGTACCTGGCGCTGGCAGCGCACTGGCTGGCGCCCCGCTCGGACTCAGGCCAGCGCCAGCCACGCAGCCAGCGCAGGCAGGCGGTGCTGTGTGTGCAGGCGCTGCAGGAGGAGCCGGCGCTGGGTGGCGTGCAGCAGGTGTTGGCCGAGCAGCTCCAGCTGTGGCTGGCCCAGAACTCCCTGAGCCCCGGCTTCCTGGTCTCGGGCGGCAGCCCTGGCATGGAGCGGGCCACGAAGGACGGCGGCTACACCCATATCCCCTGCTTCGCTCACTGCCTGAGCCAGCTGGTGCTAGGCTTCCTGCGCCTCCACCGCAGCATCGAGGGCACACTGGGGGTGGCCCGTGCCATCTGTGCCCACTTTGCCCGCTCGCCGGAGGCCAGGAGGGGGCTGACGGAGCTGCAGCGGCAGCACGGCTTGGCCCCGCGCCGGCTGAAGCAGGAGGCCACGGCGAGCTGGGACTCCACCTACTACATGCTGGAGCGGCTGCTGGCGCTGCAGCCGGCTGTGCAGGAGTACGTGGGCAAGCGCCGGATGGGCGAGGCTGGCCTGGCCCTGAGCACCACCCAGTGGACGCTGATGCGCAGCCTGGTGGAGCTGCTGCAGCCCTTCGAGATGGCTGTGCGGGAGGCGAGCGCAGCCGAGGCCTCACTGAGCCAGGTGCTGCCACAGGTGCGCTACCTGCACATCTTCCTCCAGCAGATCCGCCGGCGCTTCGAGAGCCAGGCCGGGGAGGAGGCTGGCTCCGCCGTGCGCCTGGCCGAGAGCCTGGCCCTGCAGCTCTCCACGGAGCCCCGGCTCAGCGAGATGTTCCACCGCCAAGAGTACGTGCTGGCCACGCTGCTCGACCCCCGCTTCAAGGGAAGGATGGAAGCCATCCTGCCGCTGGGCTCCGACCTTGACCACTGGAAGCAGCTGCTGGTCCGGAAGGTGAAGGAGCTCCTGGCCTCACCCACCGGCTGCCCTTCCTCGCCCTGGAACGCCCAGCCCGGCAAGGCTTTTGTGGACGCGGCCCCGCAGCCCCGGGAGGCAGAGCCAAGAGAGCCGCCTCAGGACAGGGGGCCAAGTGGGAAGAGCTCTGCGGTGCCTCCACTGATCCAGAAGGAGAAGACCCTGACCGAGCACCTGGAGAGCGTGGGGCTGCTGGCCTCTGAAGGCCGCGGGGCCTCCCTCCCCACTGAGAGCCACTCGGCCTGTGTGATGGTGGAGAGGTACCTGCAGGACAACCGGACCATTGGGGCCCGGGAGGACCCGCTGGGGTACTGGGAGAAGCGGCACTGGCTCTGGCCGGCCCTGGCCAAACTGGCCATGCTCTACCTGTCCTGCCCACCCTCGGGGGCCTTCTCGGAGCGCATCTTCACTGCCCCAGACAGCCCCTTCTCCGAGAGGCGCCCCCCGCAGGGGGAGAGCACAGAGCGCCTTGTCTTTCTGAGAGCCAACCTGGGGAACTTCCCCGACTACCCTCCGCCGCCCCTCATCTGCTCGGAGAACGACAGCACAGGCAGCAGCAGCAGGGAGGAGGGGACCCGGCCCGCTTAGAGACCATCTCCAAGATACAGGCAGTGGGGCACCCGCCCGTCTCCGGGGTACGCCAGGCCGGATGCATGGCGCTGGGTGCCCCTGGGCCCTTATGGGGCAGAGATGGCTGAAGGGGGAGGGTACAGCGCTCGGTGTGGCTCCTAACCATAGGCCGTTTGGTCTCAGTTGCTACAAAGAGGACAGTGAACAGTCGGCCTGGAAGCAATGGGCTTAATCTGCAGCCAGGGGGCTGGAGGTTAGATATTAGGGGAAAGTTTCTATCACTGGAAGTGTTTTAAGAGCAGGTTGGACAAACCCCTGTCAGGGTCTAGGCTTCCCTGTGTGCTGCCTCAGCGCAGGGGGCTGGGTGTGGTGACCAGCCCTACATGGCTGTGTTTCTCTGAGCGTCACAGTGTGTGTGTGAACATGCATGGCGCATGTGCGTTGGCAAGTGTGCAGCATGTGTGAGCATACCCAGGACATGTCTGTGTGACTGCAGCGTGTATGTGTGTGCATGTGCAGATGGGAGTGTGAAGTGTGTATCTCTGTGCACATCTTTGTGTGCACTGTGTGTGTAAAGTGGGTATATGTGTGTGCAGAGCTGCATGTGTGAGCGTGCACAGGGTATATCTGTACAGGTGTGTGTGTGTGTGCACAGATGTGTGAGTGCACAGTGTGTCTGTGTGCACGGTGTGTATCTGTGTGCACGGTGTGAGTGTGCACAGGGCGTGTGTGTGTGCATGTGCACAGGGTGTGTGTGTGCACGTGCACAGGGTGTGTATCTGTGGGTGTGAGTGTGCACAGGGTGTGTGTGTGCGCACAGGGGGTGTGTGTGTGTGTTCACAGTGTGTATGTGTGTGCACAGCGTGAGTGTGCACAGGGTGTGGGTGTGCGCACAGGGTGTGGGTGTGGGTGTGTGCACATGGTGTGTGGGTGTGTGTGCACGGTGTGTATCTGTGTGTGGGTGTGTGCACAGGGTGTGTGTGTGTACACGGCGTGAGTGTGCACAGGGTGTGTGTGTGTGTGCACAGGGTGTGGGTGTGTGCACGGTGTGTGGGTGTGTGCACGGTGTGTATCTGTGTGGATGTGAGTGTGCACAGTGTGTGTGTGTTCACTCTGTGTGTGTGTGTGCACAGCGTGAGTGTGCACACGGTGTGGGTGTGTGCACAGGGTGTTGGTGTGTGCACATGGTGTGTGGGGGTGTGTGCACGGTGTGTATCTGTGTGTGTGGGTGTGTGCACAGGGTGTGTGTGTGCACGGCGTGAGTGTGCACAGGGGGTGTGTGTGAGAGTGTGCACAGGGTGTGGGTGTGTGCACGGTGTGTGGGTGTGTGCACAGTGTGTATCTGTGTGGGTGTGAGTGTGCACAGTGTGTGTGTGTTCACTCTGTGTGTGTGTGCACAGCGTGAGTGTGCACACGGTGTGGGTGTGGGTGTGCGCACAGGGTGTTGGTGTGTGCACACGGTGTGTGGGTGTGTGTGCACGGTGTGTATCTGTGTGTGTGGGTGTGTGCACAGGGTGTGTGTGTGCACGGCGTGAGTGTGCACAGGGGGTGTGTGTGAGAGTGTGCACAGGGTGTGGGTGTGCGCGCACAAGGTGTGGGTGTGTGTGCGTGCACAGGGTGGGTGGGTGTGCACGGCGTGAGTGTGCACAGGGGGTGTGTGAGAGAGTGTGCACAGGGTGTGGGTGTGCGCACAGGGTGTGGGTGTGTGCACGGTGTGTATCTGTGTGGGTGTGAGTGTGCACAGGGTGTGTGTGCACGGGGTGTATCTTATTTCAGCATGTGCAGTGTGTATGTGCCCGGCCCCGGGGCTGATTGCTGATGCCCCATTCCTAAGGGGAAGGTTTTGTCACGGTGCTTTTCAGTACAGCTCCGGGACAGGTCAGGGGCAACGTGCACAACTGCAGGGAGCCCGTGGCCTGGCCGGGACTGTACTAGACACCGGGAGCGGGGCTGGGAGCGGGCAGCCCCCTGCTCCGGAGCTGGCTGCAGCGCTGGGACGGCGATGCCGGGAAAGGGGCTGCAGGGTCCTGCTTCCAGCCCCCGGCCCCAGCGGGGTCCCCCGGAGCCGCCCCTCCCCCGCGGTGCAGAACCTGCCGCTCGCTGGCCCTTTAAATGTCCCCCCCCCCCCGCGGAGCTGCCGCCCCGCCCCCTGTTGCCATGGCAGCGCTGCGCGGCCCCGCCCCACGAAGGGCTCGACCGGGAGCGAGCAGGCGGCTGCGCTGGGTGAGGGGCTGCGGGCGGGGGGCACCGGGCACCGCGGGCGGGTCCAGGGCAATGGAGAGTGGGGGATGGGCGTGTGTCCGTGCGGTCATCCGTGTGTGCATCTGTGTGACTGTGTGCATCTGTGTGGGATCATGTGTGCATCTGTGTGTGTGTGACTGTGTGCATCTGTGTGACTGTGTGCATCTGTGTGTGTGTGTGCGGTTATCCGTGTGTGCGTGTGACTGTTCATCTGTGTGGGATCATGTGTGCATCTGTGTGTGTGTGTGTGACTGTGTGCATCTGTGTGACTGTGTGCATCTGTGTGTGTGTGTGTGCGGTCATCCGTGTGTGTGCGTGTGACTGTGTTCATGTGTGTGTGTGTGTGCGATTATCCGTGTGTGTGCGTGTGACTGTGTGCATCTGTGTGGGATCATGTGTGCATCTGTGTGACTGTGTGCATCTGTGTGTGTGTGTGTGTGCGGTCATCCGTGTGTGTGCGTGTGACTGTGTTCATCTGTGTGTGTGTGTGTGTGCGATTATCCGTGTGTGTGCGTGTGACTGTGTTCATCTGTGTGGGATCATGTGTGCATCTGTGTGTGTGTGTGCGGTCATCCGTGTGTGTGCGTGTGACTGTGTGCATCTGTGTGACTATGTGCGTGTGTGTGTGTGTGTGTGTGTGCGGTCATCCGTGTGTGTGCGTGTGACTGTGTTCATCTGTGTGGGATCATGTGTGCATCTGTGTGTGTGTGCGTGTGTGCAGCCAGGTGTGCATCTGTGTGTGTCCGTGCGGTCATTCGTGTGTGTGCTTGTGACTGTGTTCATCTGTGTGGGATCATGTGTGCATCTGTGTGACTGTGTGCATCTGTGTGCATCTGTGTGTGTGCGGTTATCCGTGTGTGCATGTGATTGTGTTCATCTGTGTGGGATCAAATGTGCATCTGTGTGTGTGTGTGTGTGCAGCCATCCAAGTATGCATCTGTGTGTGTGTCCGTGCGGTCATCTGTGTGTGTGCGTGTGACTGTGTTCATCTGTGTGTGTGTGTGTGTGTCCGTGCGGTTATCCGTGTGTATGTGTGTGCGCGCGCGCAGCCATCCAGGTGTGCATCTGTGTGTGTCCGTGCGGTCATCCGTGTGTGCGTGTGACTGTGTTCATCTGTGTGGGATCATGTGTGCATCTGTGTGTGTGTGACTGTGTGCATCTGTGTGTGTGTGTGCGGTTATCCGTGTGTGTGTGTGTGTGTGTGTTTGTGTGCGCAGCCATCCAGGTGTGCATCTGTGTTTGTGTGTGTGCGGTCATCCGTGTGTGTGTGTGTGTGACTGTGTTCATCTGTGTGTGTGTGCGGTTATCTGTGTATGCGTGTGACTGTGTGCATCTGTGTGTGTCTGTGCGGTCATCTGTGTGTGTGCGTGTGACTGTTCATCTGTGTGGGATCATGTGTGCATCCGTGTGTGTGTGTGCGGTCATCCGTGTGTGTGCATGTGACTGTTCATCTGTGGGATCATGTGTGCATCTGTGTATGTGTGTGCGGTTATCCGTGTGTGCGTGTGATTGTGTTCATCTGTGTGGGATCATGTGTGCATCTGTGTGTGTGTGTGTGTGTGTGTGTGTGCAGCCATCCAAGTATGCATCTGTGTGTGTGTCCGTGCGGTCATCCGTGTGTGTGCGTGTGACTGTGTTCATCTGTGTGTGTATGTGCGTGCAGTTATCCGTGTGTGTGTGTGTGCGCAGCCATCGAGGTGTGCATCTGTGTGTGTCCGTGTGGTCATCCGTGTGTGCGTGTGATTGTGTTCATCTGTGTGGGATCATGTGTGCATCTGTGTGTGTGTGTGTGGTTATCCGTGTGTGCGTGTGTGTGCAGCCATCCAAGCGTGCATCTGTGTGTGTGCGGTCATCTGTGTGTGTGCGTGTGACTGTGTTCATCTGTGTGGGATCATGTGTGCATCTGTGTGTGTGTGCGTGTGTGCAGCCATCCAAGTATGCATCTGTGTGTGTCCGTGCGGTCATCCATGTGTGTGCGTGTGACTGTGTTCATCTGTGTGGGATCATGTGTGCATCTGTGTGTGCGGTTATCCGTGTGTGTGTGTGTGTGCGGCCATCGAGGTGTGCATCTGTGTGTGTCCGTGCGGTCATCCGTGTGTGCGTGTGATTGTGTTCATCTGTGTGAGATCATGTGTGCATCTGTGTGTGTGTGTGCGGTTATCCGTGTGTGTGCAAGTGTGCATCTGTGTGTGTGTGTGTGCGGTCATCTGTGTGTGTGCGTGTGACTGTGTTCATCTGTGTGGGATCATGTGTGCATCTGTGTGTGTGTGCGTGTGTGCAGCCAGGTGTGCATCTGTGTGTGTCCGTGCGGTCATCCGTGTGTGTGCGTGTGACTGTGTTCATCTGTGTGGGATCATGTGTGCATCTGTGTCTGTGTGTGCGGTTATCCGTGTGTGTGCGTGTGTGCAGCTGGGAATAGCCAGCATGGATTTGTAAAGAACAAATCGTGTCAAACTAATCTGATAGCGTTCTTTGATAGGATAACGAGCCTTGTGGATAAGGGAGAAGAGGTGGATGTGGTATACCTAGACTTTAGTAAGGCATTTGATACGGTCTCGCATGATATTCTTATAGATAAGCTAGGAAAGTACAATTTAGATGGGGCTATTATAAGGTGGGTGCATAACTGGCTGGATAACCGTACTCAGAGAGTAGTTATTAATGGCTCCCAGTCCTGCTGGAAAGGCATAACAAGTGGGGTTCCGCAGGGGTCTGTTTTTGGACCGGCTCTGTTCAATATCTTCATCAACGATTTAGATGTTGGCATAGAAAGTACGCTTATTAAGTTTGCAGACGATACCAAACTGGGAGGGATTGCAACTGCTTTGGAGGACAGGGTCAAAATTCAAAATGATCTGGACAAATTGGAGAAGTGGTCTGAGGTAAACAGGATGAAGTTCAATAAAGATAAATGCAAAGTGCTCCACTTAGGAAGGAACAATCAGTTTCACACATACAGAATGGGAGGAGACTGTCTAGGAAGGAGTATGGCAGAAAGAGATCTAGGGGTCATAGTGGACCACAAGCTAAATATGAGTCAACAGTGTGATACTGTTGCAAAAATGCAAACGTGACTCTGGGATGCATTAACAGGTGTGTTGTGAACAAGACACGAGAAGTCATTCTTCCGCTTTACTCTGCGCTGGTTAGGCCTCAGCTGGAGTATTGTGTCCAGTTCTGGGCACCGCATTTCAAGAAAGATGTGGAGAAATTGGAGAGGGTCCAGAGAAGAGCAACAAGAATGATTAAAGGTCTTGAGAACATGACCTATGAAGGAAGGCTGAAGGAATTGGGTTTCTTTAGTTTGGAAAAGAGAAGACTGAGAGGGGACCTGATAGCAGTTTTCAGGTATCTAAAAGGGTGTCATCAGGAGGAGGGAGAAAACTTGTTCACCTTAGCCTCCAATGATAGAACAAGAAGCAATGGGCTTAAACTGCAGCAAGGGAGATTTAGGTTGGACATTAGGAAAAAGTTCCTAACTGTCAGGGTAGTTAAACACTGGAATAGATTGCCTAGGGAAGTTGTAGAATCTCCATCTCTGGAGATATTTAAGAGTAGGTTAGATAAATGTCTATTAGGGATGGTCTAGACAGTATTTGGTCCTGCCATGAGGGCAGGGGACTGGACTCGATGACCTCTCGAGGTCCGTTCCAGTCCTAGAGTCTATGAGTCTATGAGTCTATGTGTCCATCTGTGTGTGTGTGCACAGTTATCCATGTGTGTCTGTGTGCACAGCCATCCAGGTGTGCGTCTCTGTGTGTGTGTGGTTATCCGTGTGTGCGCGTGTGTGCAGCCATCCAAGTGTGCATCTGTGTGTGTGTGGTTATCTGTGTGTGTGTGTGTGCAGCCATCCAGGTGTGCATCTGTGTGTGTCCGTGCGGTCATCCGTGTGTGTGCATGTGATTGTGTTAATCTGTGTGGGATCATGTGTGCATCTGTGTGTGTGCGGTTATCCGTGTGTGTGCCTGTGTGTGTCCGTGCAGTTATCTGTGTGTGTGCCTGTATGCAGCCATCCAGGTGTGCATCTGTGTGTGTGTGTGGTTATCCGTGTGTGTGCAGCCATCCAGGTCTGCATCTGTGTGTGTGTGTGTGCGCGCGCGGTTATCCGTGTGTGCGCCTGTGTGCAGCCATCCAGGTGTGCGTCTGTGTGTGTGTGTGTGTGTGTGTGTGTGCAGCCATCCAGGTGTGCATCTGTGTGTGTCCGTGCGGTCATCCATGTGTGTGTGTGTGATTGTGTTCATCTGTGTGGAATCATGTGTGCATCTGTGTGTGCAGTTATCCGTGTGTGTGCGTGTGTGTGTCCGTGCAGTTATCCATGTGTGTGCATGTGTGCAGCCATCCAGGTGTGCCTCTGTGTGTGTGTGTGTGGTTATCCATGTGTGTGCGTGTGTGCGGCCATCCAGGTGTGCATCTGTGTGTGTGTGTGCGCCATTATCCGTTTGTGTGCGTGTGTGCCATTATCCGTGTGTGTGTGCGGTTATCCATGTGTGCAGCCATCCAAGTGTGCATCTCTGTGTGTGTGTGTGTGTGCGGTTATCCGTGTGTGTGTGTGTGCAGCCATCCAGGTGTGCATCTGTGTGTGTCCGTGCGGTCATCCGTGTGTGTGCATGAGATTGTGTTCATCTGTGTGGGATCATGTGTGAATCTGTGTGTGTGCGGTTATCTGTGTGTGTGCCTGTGTGTGTCCGTGCAGTTATCAGTGTGTGTGCCTGTGTGCAGCCATCCAGGTGTGCCTCTGTGTGTGTGTGTGTGTGGTTATCCGTGTGTGTGCATGTGTGCAGCCATCCAGGTGTGCATCTGTATGTGTGTGTGTTGGTATCCGTGTGTGCGTGTGTGCAGCCATCCAGGTGTGCATCTGTGTGTGTGCGTGCGTGCGCGCGGTTATCCGTGTGTGTGTGTGTGCGCGTGCGTGCGTGCGGTAATCCATGTGTGCGCGTGTGGTTATCCGTGTGTGTGTGTGTGTGCAGCCATCTATGTGCATGTGTGCAGCCATCCAGGTGTGCATCTGTGTGTGTGTGTGCGGTTATCCATGTGGGTGCATGTGTGCAGACATCCAGGTGTGCATCTGTGTATGTGTGTGTGTGCGGTTATCTGTGTGTGTGTGTGCAGACATCCAGGTGTGCATCTGTGTGTGTGTGTGCAATTATCCATGTGTGTGCATGTGTGCAGCCATCCAGGTGTGCATCTGTGTGTGTGTGTGCAGTTATCCGTGTGTGTGTGTATGTGTGTGTGCAGCCATCCAGGTGTGCATCTGTGTGTGTCCTTGCGGTCATCCTTATGTGTGCATGTGATTGTGTGCATCTGTGTGGGATCATGTGTGCATCTGTATGTGTGCGGTTATCCGTCTGTGTGCGTGTGTGTGTCCGTGCGGTTATCCATGCGTGTGCGTGTGTGCAGCCATCCAGGTGTGCATCTGTGTGTGTGTGCGGTTATCCATGTGTGTGTGTGTGTGCAGCCATCCAGGTGTGCATCTGTGTGTGTGTGCGGTTATCCGTTTGTGTGTGTGTGTGTGCAGCCATCCAGGTGTGCATCTGTGTGTGTGTGCGGTTATCCGTGTGTGCATGTGTGCAGCCATCCAGGTGTTCATCTGTTTGTGTCTGTGCGGTCATCTGTGTGTGTGTTTGTGATTGTGTTCATCTATGTGGGATCATGTGTGCATCTGTGTGCTTGTGTGTGTGCGGGTTATCCATGTGTGTGCGTGTGTGTGTCCATGCGGTTATCCGTGTGTGTGCAGCCATCCAGGTGTGCATGTGTGTCTGTGTGCGGTTATCCATGTGTGCACCTGTGTGTGTATGTGTGTGTGTGGTTATCCATGTGTGTGCATGTGTGCAGCCATCCAGGTGTGCATCCATGTGTATGCATGTGTGCAGCCATCCAGGTGTGCATCTGTGTGTTTCCGTGCAGTCATCCATGTGTATGCGTATGATTGTGTTCGTGTGGTCATCTGTGTGTGTGTGTGTGATTGTGTTCGTCTGTGTGGGATCATGTGTTTATCTGTGTGCTTGTGTTTGCGGTTATCTATGTGTGTGCGTGTGTGTGTCCATGCGCTTATCCGTGTGTGTGCAGCCATCCAGGTGTGCGTGTGTGTGCGGTTATCCATGTGTGCATCTGTGTGTGCGTGTGGTTATCCGTGTGTGTGCATGTGTGCAGCCATCCAGGTGTGCATCCATGTGTGTGCGTATGTGCAGCCATCCAGGTGTGCATCTGTGTGTGTCCTTGCGGTCATCCTTATGTGTGCATGTGATTGTGTGCATCTGTGTGGGATCATGTGTGCATCTGTATGTGTGCGGTTATCCGTCTGTGTGCGTGTGTGTGTCCGTGCAGTTATCCATGCGTGTGCGTGTGTGCAGCCATCCAGGTGTGCATCTGTGTGTGTGTGCAGTTATCTGTGTATGTGCGTGTGTGCAGCCATCCAGGTGTGCATCTGTGTGTCCGTGCGGTCATCCATGTGTGCGTGTGACTGTGTTCATCTGTGTGGGATCATGTGTGCATCTGTGTGTGTGTGCAGTTATCCGTGTGTTGTGCGTGTGTGCAGCCATCGATGTGTGCATCTGTGTGTGTGCAGTTATCTGTGTATGTGCGTGTGTGCAGCCATCCAGGTGTGCATCTGTGTGTCTATGCGGTCATCCATGTGTGTGTGTGTGACTGTGCTCATCTACGTGGGATCATGTGTGCATCTGTGTGCTTGTGTGTGTGCGGTTATCATGTGTGTGCCTGTGTGTGTCCATGCGATTATCCGTGTGTGTGCAGCCATCCAGGTGTGCATGTGTGTTTGTGCGGTTATCCATGTGTGCATCTGTGTGTGTGTGTGTGTGTGGTTATCTCTATGTGTGCAGCCATCCAGGTGTGCATCCATGTGTGCGCGTGTGCAGCCATCCAGGTGTGCATCTGTGTGTATCCGTGCGGTCATCCATGTGTGTGCATGTGATTGTGTTTGTGTGGTCATCTGTGTGTGTGCGTGTGACTGTTCATCTGTGCGGGATCATGTGTGCATCTGTGTGTGTGTGTGTGCAGTTATCTGTGTATGTGCATGTGTGCAGCCATCCAGGTGTGCATCTGTGTGTCCGTGCGGTCATCCATGTGTGTGTGTGTGAGTGACTGTGCTCATCGATGTGGGATCATGTGTGCATCTCTGTGTGTGCGGTTATCCGTGTGTCGTGCGTGTGTGCAGCCATCCATGTGTGCATCTGTGTGTGTCCGTGCGGTCATCTGTGTGTGTGCGTGTGACTGTGTTCATCTCTGTGTGTGTCCATGTCTGCATGTGTGAGGTCATCCGTGTGTGTGTGTGTGTGTGTGTGTGTGTGTGTGATTGTGTTCATCCATGTGAGCACCATGTACACGTTCATGTAGCTGTGTTGCTTTGCGCAGATGTGCTGTCTGTATACCTGTGGGGAGGGATGCACATGTGCACAGGTGTGTCTGGCTCTGCACATGGTGTGCACATGCATTCCCAGGGTCCCGCCAGCTCCTCAGGGTGCATGGGCTGGTGGCAGAAGCCCCCGCGCTCTCCCTGGCCCACTGGAGGTGTCAGGCTGCAGACGGCCTGGGGCCCCGGGGGGTCCCTTCAAGGGTGGCAAGAATTGGTGTTTAAATACCCTATTTCCACAACCCCCTTTTGCTTTGTTGGGATGGGAAACCCCCCCCCCACACACACCACACACACCCTGCACACATTTGCAGGCCAAACATTGCAGCCTTGGCCTCCTAGTGCCTGTGGACCCCCCTTCCCCCAATGCCTGGCAATCAAAGCAGCCGGGGCTCTGGCCATGGCCTGGGCTGGAAGGGGACGCAGAAGAAGCCAGGGAGACCCCTGACCCATGGGGTGTAATGGGGGTTAGTACCGCAGGGAAGGACAGACAAGGCCTCAGGTCTGAGACAGGCAGGGGGTGATGCCCCTGGATGGAAGTGGCCGGGTGTATGGGGCCGCAGGGGGCGAATTCCTTCTTCACCCAGCTCTGAGCAGCTGCTGCTTGTAGTGTGAACCTCTCTGTTGGTCCCTGCTGCCATCGAGGTCGGGGCAAACCTCTTACTGTGGGCCTGGCAGCATCCTGCCCGGAGCAGCCTGCAGGAGATTCGTGCCCCCTCCCTGCCCCACCTCCCCAGCTGCACCTGCCACAAATGGCAGCTTCGAGCACCAGGGGCCAGCAGGCCATAGAGCCGCCCCGAGTGCCCAGCTGTGTGTGGCGGGGGGGAGGGGGTTAAAGGGGGCTCCGGCCCTGCTGGCTGAGGCTGCTGCTGGCGGGAAGGAGGCAGCTGGGCTTGGGCAGGGTCCTGATCCCGTCTCCTCTTCCCTTCCAGGGTCTGGTGCGTTGCTGGCGTGGCTGCTCGGGCCGCGAGCTCCAGGGAGCCCTGTGGGGCAGAGGCGCGTGGAAGGGGCAAAGCGCTTTCCCGGACCTGGCCCAGCTCGGGGTGTGCAGAGGTTCTCCCTACTGTGGCTGTGACTGCTCAGGCCCCGTCTGAGCCGTAGTGCAGCCGGCCGGCCGCGATGGAGTCCTGGGCGGAGAAGGGGGACGAGGGTGAGAACGTCAGGATCACCGCCCAGCTGCTGAAGGCCAAGACGGGCGAGTTCGCCCTGGAGTCCATCCTGCTGCTCAAGCTGCGAGGCCTGGGCATCTCGGAGCTGGGCTGCCTGGGCGAGTGCGCCAGCCTGGAGTGGCTGGACCTCTCCGGCAACGCCATCGCCCACCTGGGCCCCCTGGCTGCCCTCAAGTCCCTGGCTGTCCTCAACCTCTCGGCCAACCGCATCTGCAGCCTGGAGCCACTCGGTGCCTGCGAGAGCCTGCAGAGCCTCAACGTAGCCGGCAACCTGCTGGGCAGCCTGCAGCAGCTGCAGTGCCTGGCGGGGCTGCGCCGGCTGGAGAGCCTGCGTCTGCACGACGCCCGGGCCTGCCTCAGCAACCCCGTCTGCGCCACCGGGGCCTACCGCAGCGCCCTGGGGGACCTGCTCCCCGGCCTCAAGGCCATCGACGGCGAGAGGGTCTCCGGGCGCGGCAGCGAGCTCTACCAGCTCTGCAGGGACCTGGACAGCTCCCTGGAGCGGGGCGGCAGCGGCGGGGCGGGCAGCCTGGAGCCGCCGGGCACGGCCCTGCCCTGGGTGGAGGAGGGCTACTGGGAGCAGAGGCCGGCTCGGCGCAGCTCCATCATGGAGGAGGCCTACAAGCAGTTCAACGACGTGCTGCAGGAGTGCCGGGAGCTGAGCGAGAGGGCAGACGACACCATCTCCCAGGCGGAGCGGGCCCTGAGCGTCCGCAGCGACCCCAGCTCCTACGTCTTCTGAGCCGCTCGCCGGGCACCACCTGCAGGGGTGAAGCTGGGGATCGGCCTCCATCGCCCAGCTCCACGGAGGCCCATGCTTGAGTCCCCACCTGCAAAGCCCCCTGCCCTCTAGCCCCGGTGCCCTGCCTGCCTGGAATGAGAGCCCCTTTCTGCCCTCGTCCCCGGCCTTCCTCTGCTGACCACAGCCAGCTTGAGGCCCTGGGGCGCTGGCCCTGGCCCTCATCCCAAGCTGATCTGGCTCTGCTCCCAAGCCAGAGTGGCTCCAGGAGCTGACTGGATGGAGGGGCCCAGCCCCGCAGCGGGGCACACCTGGGTCTGAGCCGATGAGCCTAGCCACGGAGCCCCAGCACCGGTGTGTGTGGGAGCCCCTGAAGCTGGGCGCCGGTGAGCCTGGGGGCTTTTCCAGATCTCCCCACAGCACCTCGCCAGTTCCCCTTGGGCCTCTGGTGAGTCTGCTCAGCCGCTGGCATTGCCCCTGGGCTGAGGCTGCCCCCATCTCCCTCTGCCCTGGGCTTAATTCTCAGATTGCTCCGGAGACAATTCCACCAGCAGGCACCGTGCGGGCAGCTCAGGGCAAGCGGCCCACCACCAACAGGCAGCGGCCCCGCCTGCTCCATGGCTCGCTCCCTCGCTCCTTGGCCTCTCAGCTCACAGGGCCAGTGGGGGCCAGAGGCAGATAGGGGTTTGGGGAGGGGATCCCCCTGTCCTTCCCTTTGAGTCTCCTTCCTGCAGGCAGCCCGCCAGCTGCCAGCAGGGCCCAGCGTTCAGTCCCTACCGGCCAGGTCCTGGGGGAACCAGTCCCTTCACCAGGGCAGCACCTTCCCTCTCCCAACCCAGTGCCTGTGCAAGAACCGGCCGGCTGACCCCGGTGGCAGAGAGGAGGAGCCGGCAGGGGGGACCTGTAATCTTTGTGAACCCCCATCTGCTGGTGAAGGGCAGCTCTGCCAGTGGTGTGGGGCCCTGGCAGCATCCCCCGCCGGGGAGCGCCAGCCGGGCTTCGGGATGGTGTGTGCCCTGGCACATTGCTCTGAGACCTGCCAGGGACTGGGGATGGCGCGCAGCTGACCCCGTGGGATTCTTTCTCCATGCGAGGCTGGCAGGAGCCCTTCCCGGACCCCTCGCAGGATGGACTAGACTGGAGCAGAGACCAGGGCCAGCCCTGGTGCTGAC
The DNA here is from genome assembly GCF_007399415.2 of Gopherus evgoodei. Classification (NCBI taxonomy): domain Eukaryota; kingdom Metazoa; phylum Chordata; order Testudines; family Testudinidae; genus Gopherus; species Gopherus evgoodei. Next base: position 76,892 of record NW_022059766.1, on the reverse strand, counting down.
TGCGGCAAGCATCCCTGAGCCACTGGGAGGAAGGAGTGCTCAGCCTGCTTCCTGTGGGGCAGGACCCAGGGGAGGAGTGGCGCAATCCCCTGGACTCGGGAAGGAGGGGACACAGCCTGTGGGTGACCAAGGGGAGGCAGGGCCTGGGAGCTGCCCATTCCGGCACCATAGGCCCTGCCTGGTGTGGAAGTGCCGCGGTGCCATGTGAAGAGATTTGCCTGTGAAATAAATGTCTCCTCTCCTCCCTGGCCCCTGCCTCTCTGTGCCCGGTGCATAGAGCCAGGGGCACCCCAGCTGCACCGCAGGGCCCAGTGACTTTCTTCCGACGGGCTGGCCTGCGGGGCCTCACTGCCACAAGGGGGGCCTGATAATCTTGGGGTTCTTAAGCCCCTGCCCTACCCTGGTCAGTTCTGGGGGCTGCACCCGTCACTCCAGCTCTGTCCCCCAGATCCCTGCCTGGCCTGGACCTTCACCCCAGCATCCTCCTACTTCCTGGCGGCTGGATTGTAAAACTCGGGAGGGTGCTTCAGGGACCCTGCGCTGGCCACTACGCCCAGCTAAATGCACACTCCGGGGCCACCACACCCAGCTAAATGCTCCACCCCCAGTGCGAGGCGGGGCAGAGCCCAGGGACCCAGCCGGGTGGGAGGGCGGGTGACGGACTCCTGGGCTGCCCTGCCCCGGCAGGAGATGATGCGCTGGAGCAGACGACCCACTGAGGCAATCCGGGGCGGGGGGGGGCAGGCCCAGGCGGCTGTTCTGCTTCAGCAGCCAGTGCTGCTATAGCCCCGTGACCCGAGAAATACCCTGGGGGCCGGCTGGCCCGACTTTGCATCCGCCGGCAGGGCAGCCCCTGGCTGAATAACAGCACAGCCCTTCCCAACTGTGGGTCTGGCTTTATTGGGGATGAACAGCCGGGCGATGGAGCTGGGCAAGGCGGGGGTGGGGGGAAGGGGCAGCAGGATCCATTGGCCAGGCCGCTCTGCCCGGCCTGGTGCTCGAGTGGGCGCAGTTTCTGACGGGCAGGGGTGGTCGCCGGGTCTCTGCTGGGCAGCAGCGATAGCAGCGTCCTTCCGCGGGTGGGAGGCGCCAGAGGTGTCCTGGCACTGTGGGCACTGGCCAGGGGAAGAGGAGACACGCCATGGGGTTAGCATTGCGGCTGGGGGCTCCAGGGGATCCCCGTCCCTGCTGCTCGCCAGGCTGGGTTTGTTTCTGGGAGTTGGAGGTGGCGTCTGCCCAGCTGAGCGGGTCACGTTTGCAGAAAGCCAAGCTGCCCGGAGCGTGGCCTTGAGGTGCGGCTGCCTGGGGCAGGAGCAAGGGCATCCCTTCTGCACCCCAGGGGCCCGCAGGCACGCCCCCCGGCTGGCACTCGGGGCCCTGTGGGGGTGCTGTCAGCTCAGCTTGGTGACCACTGCCTTGGGTGAGCCCGAGTCCAGGCTGGACCCGGAACCCCCAGCCCCATTGCTGCCTGCCCTTGGTTCCCCCTTGGGGGTGCTGGACACGCCCCCTCCCACTGCGGTGCATCTTGGGGCCCCCTGCTGGGCTGTGGCCTGTGGGATCAGCCCCTGGGGAGAGCAGTGGGTCAAGGAGCATCAGTTCCAAGGGGAGCGGGCGCAGAGCAGGGGGGCTTGGTCGGAGGGGGGGAGCAATCTGGTGCCCAGCTCAGAGCCCCCTAAGGGAACCATGAGCAGCCCAGCCTAGAACTGGTCAGCCCAGCCCCCACCTGGACCCTGCCTGGGGGGCCGTCCTACCATGCTTTGGATGGGGGGTGCCACCCTGGCTAGGATGGCAGCCCTTTGGAGAAGGCAAACAGGCCGGGGCGGTAGGGTGCTTCGCCCTTCTCCTGCACAGTCCTGCACTCCTCCTCGTGTCTCACCATCTCCGTCTCCTGCAGGGGCAGAGGTGCCAGGTCACAGCTCCGGCCAGGGAGGTGGTGCGGATTCAGCCCCAAGCAGCGCCCTGGAGGCATGGGCTGGGCCCAGCGCTGTTGGCACCATCAGTCTGCACAGAGCATGGAACCGCTGAGCCTCGGTGCTCACGTGCTGCATGCGTGTGCATGTCTGTGTGCATGTGTCACGGGCATGTGCGTGTCTTGGCATCTACCAGGAGCACGGGTGTCCGTCTGTCCATGTGCAGACCCATGCTGCACCTGGGGGGGACTTGGGGGGTGGAATGGCCCAGCTGAGCCTGGCCCCACCGTGTCCGATTTCCCCAGCACCCTGCTCTCAGGAGAGCGCACTGACCCCACAGGCGCACTCACCTTCACAGCCTGCTGCATCTCCATCCTGCAGTGCACGTAGTGAGCCAGCACCTCGCCCGGGCTGTGGGAGTCAAACTTGACACACGCCAGGCAGATCTGCTTCCTCTGAGGAGAGAGGGGCCAAGGGAAGCGTCACAGCCCCGTGGGCGAGCTGGGGCAGGCTGGGCCGAGAACATGCAGCAGCTCCCCTGCTGCACGTGTCCCCAGTGCCGCCTGTGCCCCTCCCTCACCGGGGAGTATGTTCTCCTCGCACCCGCACCTCCCTGGCCCCAATCCCTGTAGGTGCTGGGCCTCCCCCGCACAGCCCGTGGGGCGGGGCAGGCGCTGACCACAGCACAGCCAGAGCCACACACTGACTTGTCCCCAGGGAGTCCCTGGCAGAGCAGGGACCGGAGCCCAGCACCGCGCCCCGACACCACGCAGGGTCCAGCTGGAGCCCTCACTGCTCCACACGTGCCAGGCCCAGCCCTCCCTGCCGCTCACACGCCCCGCACTCCTCCCTGGGGCCCGGCGGAGCCAGCGGCTGCCCCCCACCCTCGTTCCCAGGGGCTGGGAGCGCGTCACCGCAGCCCCTCTCCCGGTGGAGGGGGAGGAAATGGCCCTCTGGAGCAGTGCCCCAGCCACCGACAGACAGAGGCTGGAGGCAGCTGGCCCCTCACTCACCCCTCTGCGTTTGAGGGCGCAGTCCTGTCTGCTCCCCGGCTGGTTCCGGCACTGGGTCTGCTGGAGCCTGAGCCGCAGCCGCACAAAAGGCCCCGCCGGATACTCCTGGAACCCAACAGAAACCAGGGTCAGCAAAGTGCTGCTGCCAGCTCCTGCCAGAGCCCCGGGCTCCCTCTGCTGAGGCGGGTGGAGGCTCCCCGGCACACCGCGGGCCCCGAGGAAGCACCCAAGGGGAGCTGTGCATTGCTCGCTGTGACTAGCCAGAGACTCCAGCCCAGCACAGAGCCAGGGGCCTGAGCACGCGGCAGGGACAGAACCAGCCTGCACCAGCCAGCCACCTCCAGGGTACAGCCTCACTCACCACCATGGCATGACCGTGTGAGGGGCAGTGTCGCCCCAGGGGCCCTCCCTGCTGCCAGCGCAGCGACGGAGGGGCTGCCTCGTGCAGCTCCCGGGAAAACCAGCCTCGGGCCCCCAGTCTGACATGCCGTCCAACGTGCCTGCTCCCATGAGCTGCAGTGTCCGCAGAGGAGCCTGGGAGAAGCCCCCGAGCACCAGCGGCCTGTCCTGGAATGTGGGGGGGGGGTTCGCCCCACGCTGCAGCAGCCGGGAAGGGGCCAACGGCTGGTCAGTGACGTCTCCAGGGGGTCGAGGGGCACAGCTGGGTGGCAAAGCTGCCACCGGGGAGGCCGAGCACTGTGGTCAGCCCACTCGAGGCTGCAGCAGTGCTGGAGCACCCGGGAGAGCGGGTTACAGCCCAGAGAGGGGCAGCGAGGGATTGTGAGTAGCAGCAACAGCTGCCAAGGCGGGGTCCCCGGGCTGGACCCCAGGGAAGTGGGTGGGCCTAGGGTCCCCCGCTCAGGAGGGGTGGGGCTACTGGGACATCACCACTCCTAGGCCCCGGCAGTGACCCGCACCCTGTGCCAGCTGCTAGCTGCCCCCTCAGGGGGGCCGGGCATAATTCATGTCTAGCTGAGCTCTGCAGGTCAACGTCCATTCGCCTCCGACAAGGCTGGCCTGGTGCCCACAACCCAGCCTAGCCCGAGCACCCCCAGCCCAGAACGCTGAGCCCTGTTAGCTGGGACCAGCTCTCCCGACAGACGCCTGCCTCATGCTGCCTGTGGGGCCGTGAGCAGCTCCGCGGGGCCAGGCCAGGGCTCCGGCAGGAGGGAGGAAGAGCTCTGCTGCCTTCTCCAGCCCCGAAGAGGCATTCTGGGTGTGCAGAGCCCTGGCCACCCTGCCCTCTCCCCTAGCTGGCCATGCCCCAGCCACGCGATGCACGACGTATGGGCCACTGGGGGTGCTGAGCATGGCTGTGTCTGCCCCAAGCTCTGCAGAGCTCCCACTCATCCCCAGGCCCCTGCCCACTGCCCTCCCACCCCCTCACCCCCCCTCCCTGTACCCAAACCCACCCTCCCCACAACTCCTCTTCCTTGCCCCCACACAGCCTCTGCAGACCTCCTCCATCCCCACCCAGGGCCGTGTGCACCCCCACCCCAAACCCACCCACATGGGCTCTCAGCCATGAGAGTCCCACGTTCCTCCCATCCCCCAGGATCCCAGAGCACCATACAGGCTGGGCAGACAGGAATCGCTTCCCCCATCACTGCAGAGCAGCCACCTCTGGGGAGGGCCTCAGCAGCTCAGCGCACAGCAACGCATTGCCGGCTCTCACGCACTCACTCTTTCAGTGACATCTTCCACCGCCTGTTCCTTGTACACCCATTGCACAAGTTTCCTGTTGTGAAAAGCCTCCAGCACCAAGTCCACCACCCTCTGCTGCTGCGTCAATTCACTAGCCGCAACCAGGGCCACCAAGCCCAAGCCCAGAACGAGCAGCCCCTTCATCTGTGCGGGTGGCGAATGGACCCCAGTGAGCGTTGGCCCCTCTCCCCCACCGGTGATCTTAGTCATCCATTAACTAATTCCCCAGAAGCTGCCCTGTCCTGGGCCAGCACCCTCCCATTGCAATCTCTCATCGATTTGTTGCTGGGAGCTGCTGGAGAGAGGCAGGCAAAGTTGGCCCAGCCCAGCCATGGGGGTGGGGCAGGAGGGCGGGCGAGCCAGGGGAACGGGGTGCCCAGTTCCTGGTGGCCTGGAAGCTCTTTCCTGTGGCTGGTCCCTAAACTCATCTAGCCTCTAGGGCCAGACTGAAGGAGCTGCAGCTGCAGGCTCCTGGAGCCAGAGCACATCCTCTCTTGGCTCCTCTCCCTGGCTGTGCCAAGGGGAAGCTTTGCGTGCCCTGCGGGTCACCGCAATGCAGGGAGACCCCCCGCCCTACCAGCTTGCACCACACCCAGCCCTCAGCTGGCCAGGGACAGGCGTGTGTTTGGGGTGGGGGAGGGGATGCTCTGGAGGTGAAATGGAAAGAGACCCACAGAGGTTCAGCTTCTGCCTCTCGTTACTTCCGGCCTGGTGCTGGGACCCCTCCCCCACCCCTGGGCTGGCTCCTCATCACAGCCCTTTGCAACCCAGGGCATCGCCCACCCGAGGGCACCAGGGCAATGCACACAGGGATGGCTGGGGCGGGTCACTATCCCGGCAGCCCAGTGGCGAGCGGCTGGCAGAGAAAGGAACAGAACTCCCAGCCATGAGGCCATCTCTCCAGAGCTCTTCCCAATGGGGTCTGCCCCGAGCTCTGACAGCTTCAGGGTTCTGTCTCCAGGGGTGCTCCCCACAGGAGCTCAGGGGGCTCTGCAGGCTTTCCCCAGCCCCGCCCTGTGACGAGAAAGGAGCTCAGAGCAGCAGCGATGGCAAAGCCTGGGCGGGTCCCATTGAGTCCATCTGGGGATAACGCCAGGTTTGTTCCCTACAAGCTGGGAAACCTGGCTGGGTACGTCCCTGGCGCTAGGTCTTCCAGCCCCCACGGCTGGATCAGTTTGTTTTTCCATTCTGGTCGCTACGTTTTATCTGAAACCTGATTGATGTTCCACCCAGAGCTGAACCTTTCCCAGTGTCCCTGGCAGGCAGGGGACTCGTGGCATCGGGTCACTGGCCGGGAGGGCAGGTGGATTAGGCAATGCATCACCCTGCACAGAGGAACAGAGAGCAGGGGCTGGAAATGCTGAAGGTCGAGCTGGTTTGAAGTTCAGTGTTTCTCCCAACGATTCGAAGAGCTGAATTCTCAGCACAGAGTCTGGGCGCTTGGGGAGGGCAGGGGGCAGCGGAGATACTTATCCCTAGATACTGAAGCCAGCTATTCCCTGCTCTGTGCCTCACCCCTGCCCCTAACCGTAGCCTGTCCCCCCACCCAGCCCCAATCCCACTTTCTCCCTGCCAACAAGACTCAACCCTTGCAGTGCTCTTCTAATTCTTCTTAAAATACTCTCCTCTCGCCTTCAAAGAGTTCCAAGCTGACCTCCTCTCTCCGGGCCCCACTGCCGCCAAGCCAACCTAGCCCCCAGCTCCCCCAGCTCCCTAGCCGGGTCGAAAAAGAGGCAGGGGGAGCATGACTGCACAGGGCGTACAGCCGGGGAATCAGGGAGCATTTCTAAAGATAGACTGGTACAGTTAAAGTGGGGCTGGGAGCACGGGCGGCAGGTTTGTATAATTTTTGGTGGTGCCCAGAACGGGTCCAAGCAGAGCCAGGGCCTGGCACCAACAGCAGCGACTGACCCGGCCCCAGCCAGCCCTGTCCTGCTCCTGGAATCACTCAGGGGAGGGGACGGAAGCCGGAAAGAGGCGGGGTGGGGGCTTGGGGGAAGGAGTGGAGTGGGGGTGAGGAGCAGGGCCGGATTTAGGAAGTGCGGGGCCCAATTCGAACATTTTCGGCGGGGCCCTGGCAGGGATGACTTAAAAAAAAAGTGGAAAAAAAAGCCTTTCATTTCTTTCATGTATTATTTACTTTCCATAACTATATATTATGTACTTTGCATCATATATGCTGTTGATTGGTTATTAATGACTGCCGTTTCACATGTGTGGGTCCCAGCTGCTCCCTGCCCCTCTCATTGAAGCAGGTGTGCAGGGTTACTGCCCTGGAACTGCAGGGCAGCAGTGGACATGGGGCTGGCTGGAGGCAGGGCAGGGGCTGACTGGAGGTAGGGTCTGGCTGCAGGCAGGGGAAGGGGTGCAGGGCTGGTTGGAGATAGGGGGTGTGTGGGGCGGGCTGGCTTCAGGCAGGGCCACAGGGGGTGCAGCAGGGGTTGGCAGGGCTGGAGACAGGAGTGTGAGACTGGCTGGCTTCAGGCAGGGGGGTGCAGCAGGGGTTGGCTGGAGACAGGGCAGGGTGTGCAGGGCTGGTGCGGGCAGCAGTGTGTGGGGGGCTGGCTGGCTTTGGGCAGGGCTGCAGGGGTGTGTGGCAGGGGTTGGCTGGAGACAGGGCAGGGGGTTTGACAGGAACTCGTTGTGGGCACAGGGTGCAGAGCTGGCTGCAGGCAGAGGGAGTGGGGCTGGTGTGGGCAGGGCAGGGGGTGCAGCAGAGGCAGCTGGAGCCCCAGCCCTTTAAATAGTCCCCAAGCTCCCTGCTATCCCAGGGCTTTGGGGCTATTTAAAGGGCCCGGTGCTCCCCAGCTTCTACCCGGCCCTGGACCTTTTAAATAGCTGCGGGAGCCCTGGGGAATGCATGGGGGTGGCCGGACTCTGGGGGCTATTTAAAGGACTGGGGCGGCAGAGGCAGGCAGCTGGAGCCCTGACCCTTTAAATAGCCCCTGGAGCCCCTCACTACCCCAGGGCTCTGGAGGCTATTTAAAGGCCCGGAGCTCCAGCCGGGAGAGCAGGGTCATGGGGCTTGCCGCGCTCTGGCCGGGGCTCCAGCCGGGAGAGCGGGGCCTCGGGGCTTGCCGCGCTTCGGCCGGGGCTTCAGCCAGGAGAGCGGGACCTGCCGCCCTCCGGCCGGGACTCCAGCCAGGAGAGCAGGGCTGCGGGGCTTGCCGCGCTCCGGCCAGAGCTCTAGTTGGGAGAGCGGGACTTGCCGCGCTCCAGCCAGGGCTCCAGCCAGGACAGTGTGGCCTCGGGGCTTGCCGCGCTCCGGCCAGAGCTCCAGCCGGGAGAGCGGGACTTGCCGCGCTCCAGCCAGGGCTCCAGCCGGGGCCGCGGGGCTTGCCGCGCTCCTGCCTGCGCTTCGCTCAAGGGAGCGAGACCACGGAAGACCCCTGAGCAGATTGCAGCCAGGGACCCGGGGTAAGTTTAAAAAAAAAAAGTGTCTAAGGCACAGGGCCCTCTTAGGCACGGGGCCCAATTCCTGGGAATCGGGCGATTCGGCCTAACGCCGGCCCTGGTGAGGAGGGTGCGGAGCAGGGGCAAGAAGAGCTGGGCGGATGGAGGCTTGGGGGAAGGGGTGGAGTGGGGATGAGGAGGGGGCAGAGCAGGGGTGAGAAGAGGCAGGGGCAGAGGCTTGGGGGAAGGGGTGGAGTGGGGGTGAGAAGAGGCGGGGTGGAGGATTGGGGGAAGGGGTGGAGTGGGGGTGAGAAGAGGCGGGGCGGAGGATTGGGGGAAGGGGTGGAGTGGGGGTGAGGAGGGGCGGAGCAGGGGTAAGGAGACAGGGGTGGAGGCTTAGGGGAAGGGGTGGAGTGGGGGTGAGAAGAGGTGGGGCGGAGGCTTAGGGGAAGGGGTGGAGTGGGGCTGAGGAAGGGGCAGAGCAGGGGTAAGGAGACAGGGGCAGAGGCTTAGGGGGAGGTGTGGAATGGGGATGAGGTGGCGAAGGAAGGGTGAGAAGAGGCAGGGCGGAGGATTGGGGAAGGGGTGGAGTGGGGGTGAGAAGAGGCAGGGCGGAGGATTGGGGGAAGGGGCGGAGTGGGGGTGAGAAGAGGCGGGGCGGAGGATTGGGGGAAGGGGTGGAGTGGGGGTGAGGAGGGGGCGGAGCAGGGGTGAGAAGAGGCAGGGCGGAGGATTGGGGGAAGGGGCAGAGTGGGGGTGAGAAGAGGTGGGGTGGAGGCTTGGGGGAAGGGGCGGAGTGGGGGTGAGAAGAGGCAGGGCGGAGGATTGGGGAAGGGGTGGAGTGGGGGTGAGAAGAGGCAGGGTGGAGGCTTGGGGGAAGGGGTGGAGTGGGGGTGAGGAGGGGGCGGAGCAGGGGTGAGAAGAGGCAGGGCGGAGGATTGGGGGAAGGGGCGGAGTGGGGGTGAGAAGAGGCAGGGCGGAGGATTGGGGGAAGGGGTGGAGTGGGGGTGAGGAGGGGGCGGAGCAGGGGTGAGAAGAGGCAGGGCGGAGGATTGGGGGAAGGGGCGGAGTGGGGGTGAGGAGGGGGTGGAGCAGGGGTGAGAAGAGGCAGGGCAGAGGCTGGGGGAAGGGGTGGAGTGGGGGAGATGGAGGGAGGAGGAAGCAGGACCTCAGAGAAGGGGGCGAGGCAAGGGAGTTCAGTTTTGTGCGATTAGAAAGTTGACAGCCCGTGGCCTCTCCGGTGTGCTCGGAGCTTGCCCTCCTCTCGTCTGGTCTGCTCACAGCGCTGGCGTGAACCTGCAGACGCTCCCCAGCCCCGGGCCTGCCCCTCCTCAGCCGGAGCCTCGTTCCCAGGCTGTGAGAGGCCTCCTGGAGCTGCCCCTGAGGCTCTCCATCAGCAGCCGAGCAGCCGCAGGTCTTCCCGCCCGCTCGGCAGGGAGCCTGATCACGGTTAGTCTGGTAACCAGACGTCAGCGTCTGCTGACCGGACTGTGGCGGGTCCCGTTGTCAACTGCATTTTCCAGTCAAAAACCGGACACCTGGCAACCCTGACTTAGAGTGGGGGAGGGGAGTCAGGACGCCTGGGTTCCTTAGCCTCAGCCTCTCAGGTCTTGGCTCCCCAACTGGGCAGAGGCGGCGCTCTGGTACGTCTCTCTGGTGCTGCCAGAGCGGCACTCTGGCACGTCTCTATGGTACTGGGGGAGGGACACTCTGGTACGTCTCTACAGTCTCTATGGCGCCACCACCCGGGCGCTCAGGGAGGTGCGCCGCCATGCGGGCACTTCTCTGTGGTGCCACGGAAGCGGCGCTCTGGCACGTCTCTATGGTGGCACCACCTGAGCGGCGCTCTGGCGGAGACGCCTCTATGGTGCCATGGGAGCGGCGCTCTGGCAGGACTCTATGGTGTGATGGAGCGGCGCTCTGGCAGGACTCTATGGTGTGATGGGGCGGCGCTCTGGCAGGACTCTATAGTGTGGTGGGGCGGCGCTCTGGCAGGACTCTATGGTGTGGTGGGGCGGCGCTCTGGCAGGACTCTATGGTGTGATGGGGCGGCGCTCTGGCAGGACTCTATGGTGCCATGGGAGCGGCGCTCTGGCAGGACTCTATGGTGCCATGGGGCGGCGCTCTAGCTGTCCCTGTCAAGGCTCCTCCCCTCTACAGAACACCGCGCGGGCCCCTCCTGCTCTCCCAGCTCCCGGGAGCGCCCCGCCCCGCCCGGAACTACATCTCCCATCACCCCGTGAAGTCCCGCGTGCTCTCGCGAGATGTCTGGCTCCTAGCTTTCCCGTGATCCCTTGCGGGGCCGCGCTCAGCGGCGGCGTCTCCACGGGGCCCGCTGAAGGTGAGCGCGTCCGCGCGGCGTTCCGCCGTGACGTCATCCCGCGAGGCTGGGCGGTCGCCGCGGTGATGCGGGTCTCGGGCTGAGCGCGGGAGTTGGGCTGCGTTGCCATAACAATGCGCGATGACGTGTTCCCGCCACAAAATGGAGTCACGGGGTGACGTAAGCGCCGCAGCCGTGATGGGAGGAGGCGCTGGGGGGGCGTCTGGGGACCGCGTGGGGAGTTGAGGTGTGGGGAGAGGCTGGGGGGAGGGGATGGTGTGGGGAGAGGCTGGGGGGACGGTAGGTTGGGGTGGAGGGATGGGGGTGGGGAGAGGCTGGGAGGAGGGGACGGGGTGGGGAGAGGCTGGGGGGGACGGTTAGGTTGGGGTGGAGGGATGGGGGTGGGGAGAGGCTGGGGGGACGGTAGGTTGGGGTGGAGGGATGGGGTGGGGAGAGGCTGGGGGGAGGGGACGGGGTGGGGAGAGGCTGGGGGGACAGTTAGGTTGGGGAGGAGGGATGGGGGTGGGGAGAGGCTGGGAGGAGGGGACGGGGTGGGGAGAGGCTGGGGGGACGGTTAGGTTGGGGTGGAGGGATGGGGGTGGGGAGAGGCTGGGGGGACGGTAGGTTGGGGTGGAGGGATGGGGTGGGGAGAGGCTGGGGGGAGGGGACGGGGTGGGGAGAGGCTGGGAGGATGGTTAGGTTGGGGTGGAGGGATGGGAGTGGGGAGAGGCTGGGAGGAGGGGACGGTGTGGGGAGAGGCTGGGGGGGACGGTTAGGTTGGGGTGGAGGGATGGGGGTGGGGAGAGGCTGGGGGGACGGTAGGTTGGGGTGGAGGGATGGGGTGGGGAGAGGCTGGGGGGACGGTAGGTTGGGGTGGAGGGATGGGGGTGGGGAGAGGCTGGGGGAGGGGACGGGGTGGGGAGAGGCTGGGGGGACAGTTAGGTTGGGGAGGAGGGATGGGGGTGGGGAGAGGCTGGGAGGAGGGGACGGGGTGGGGAGAGGCTGGGGGGACGGTTAGGTTGGGGTGGAGGGATGGGGGTGGGGAGAGGCTGGGGGGACGGTAGGTTGGGGTGGAGGGATGGGGTGGGGAGAGGCTGGGGGGAGGGGACGGGGTGGGGAGAGGCTGGGAGGATGGTTAGGTTGGGGTGGAGGGATGGGAGTGGGGAGAGGCTGGGAGGAGGGGACGGTGTGGGGAGAGGCTGGGGGGGACGGGTTAGGTTGGGGTGGAGGGATGGGGGTGGGGAGAGGCTGGGGGGACGGTAGGTTGGGGTGGAGGGATGGGGTGGGGAGAGGCTGGGGGGACGGTAGGTTGGGGTGGAGGGATGGGGTGGGTAGAGGCTGGGAGGAGGGGACGGTGTGGGGAGAGGCTGGGGGGGACGGTTAGGTTGGGGTGGAGGGATGGGAGTGGGGAGAGGCTGGGGGGACGGTAGGTTGGGGTGGAGGGATGGGGTGGGGAGAGGCTGGGAGGAGGGGACGGTGTGGGGAGAGGCTGGGGGGGACGGGTTAGGTTGGGGAGGAGGGATGGGAGTGGGGAGAGGCTGGGAGGAGGGGACGGTGTGGGGAGAGGCTGGGGGGGACGGTTAGGTTGGGGTGGAGGGATGGGGGTGGGGAGAGGCTGGGGGGACGGTAGGTTGGGAGGAGGGATGGGGTGGGGAGAGGCTGGGGGGACGGTAGGTTGGGGTGGAGGGATGGGGTGGGTAGAGGCTGGGAGGAGGGGACGGTGTGGGGAGAGGCTGGGGGGGACGGTTAGGTTGGGGTGGAGGGATGGGAGTGGGGAGAGGCTGGGAGGAGGGGACAGGATGGGGAGAGGCTGGGAGGAGGGGATGGTGTGGGGAGAGGCTGGGGGGATAGTTAGGTTGGGGTGGAGAGATGGGGGTGGGGAGAGGCTGGAGGGAGGGGATGGGTGTGGGGAGAGGCTGGGTGGGGGTGGACTTGGGCAGAGGAGGTGGGGAGAGGCTGGGGGAGGGGTGGATGTGGGGAGAGGGGGTGGGGAGAGTCTGGGGGAGGGGTGGATGTGGGGAGAGGGAGAGGCTGGATGGAGGGGACGGGTGTGGGGAGAGGCTGGGTGGGGGTGGATGTGGGCAGAGAGGGCGGGGAGAGGCTGGATGGAGGGGATGGGTGTGGGGAGAGGCTGGGTGGGGGTGGACGTGGGCAGAGGAGGTGGGGAGAGGCTGGGGGAGGGGTGGATGTGGGGAGAGGGGGTGGGGAGAGGCTGGGGGAGGGGTGGATGTGGGGAGAGGGAGCAGGGAGAGGCTGGATGGAGGGGACGGGTGTGGGGAGAGGCTGGGTGGGGGTGGGGAGAAGCTCGGTTGAGGTTAGTTTTATCCCTTGGCACTGCCCCGTGCTGAGGTGAGTTGTTCGTTGCGCTGGCAGAGGAATTACTCAGGATGCCGCCAGGGTGGGAAGGTGACGGGGACTGGGGCTGGAATGGAGAAAAGGGAAATGAAGGGGAAATGTCAAGGAAAAGCTCCCTAGTGCATCAGTGAGAAGCATGTAAACCCACCTCCTAAGGCAGTTCACAGCCTGGCCACACTACTGGTCCCTTTCAGGAGTCTGATCTGAGTAGCCCAAGTGTCACTCACTTAAAAACTACTTGCTCACAAAATCAGACATAAAAACACTGCCGTGTCCGTGCGCACTATTATTGAGAAATTGCTAGCTCTCTCATTTCTACCAGAAAGGTATAGAGTACATTGATTGGAATGTAAATAATGGACTTACATTTCAGTGTGTAGTATGTAGAGCAGTACAAATAAGTCATTGTAAGAAGTTTGACTTTGCTAGTGCTTTTTATGTAGTCTGTTGTAAATCTGGACAAATCTCTAGATGAGCTGGTGTACCCCTGGAAGATCTCTGCCTACCCCCAGGGCTAAGCATCCCCCTGGTTGAGAACCACTGTCCTAAGGGAAGGGACAGGAGCCCTGCTAGCCAGGACAGTACAAATTAGCTCTGTAAGTGGACTGTAGGGGACCGTCGTGCCATGGCCGTTGGAGGAGGGCTATAGCGAAACAGCAGTAAATTCTCTCTTTAGAGCTCGGTAATAGCTGGGAACAAGCTTCCGGCTCAGCTCTGTTGATGTTTGCCCATCTCACTCCCTGCAGTGCTAGTTCCGTGTGACCTGAATTCAGGGGATGGGCGAAAGGAGACTCAGTCACACTGAGTGTTTGCCAGACTGGCTGCTAGTAGATACAGCCTTGTACACCTCTGCACAGCTATGGCGCGACCCGATGTAACACAAATTCGGATATAAGGCGGTAAAAGCGCTGGCCGGGGGAGCTGTTTCGCCTATAACACGATAAGACTTTTTGGCTTCTGAGGACAGCATTATATTGGGGTCGAGGTGTATTGCAAAGATGCTCAGTCTTGCTGCTTTGGGACTTCTGTGAAAAACACATCCTGTGTTCAAGTCTCCTGGGGACAGGTGGTTTCAGCTTGGATTGGCCCTTATTGTCCAACATCCCCCTGTGCTTAATGAAAGATGGAAACAACTCAGATTGCTGAAGGAGCTGAGCTTGGGTGTCCGGCAGCAGGATAGGGAGGGGAAGTGCACTTTCCGTTTGGAGGTTCAAGGGTTTAGTTGTTCTTATTGTGGTCAACTGTATCAATCAATGGAGCCATCCAAGAGATCTCTCCCTGTGCGTGGGGGGGGTTCTGTTCTAGCACAGGGGCTGGGGAGACCTGGAAGCCAACATGGGGCAGAGCAGGGAAATGGGAGCAGAACCAAACCCTTGAGTACTTCTTTGTAAATAACTGCAAACCAAGAGAGTGCTGAAAGCCAGTTCTTCTCACCGGTGCCACCCTTTTTGACCTGAGTGGTTAGCCAATATCTGGGGACTTGTGGGTTGTTAGGAGCAATCGATGATGGAATCAGGCATTTCTTTGATGCATCCCTATTTATCTACAAAGAATATGCAAAGTTCTGTCTCCCTGAACACAGCAGGAATCAAGCAATTGGAGAAAGCTTCTTTGTTCCTGGTTCCAAGCCCCTTTCCAGCTAGCACTCTGCCCAAGAGTTTTCTCTTAAGGTCATGCTACAAATGCTTCTCTGGCTGTCTCTAGTGCTTTCCTGCTGCCTTCTCTGTGTGCCTCTGTGGTGTTTCTGGCTGCTTCTCTCCCCACGCATGCACGGCTCCATCGCAATACCCATCCCCCTGCATGTGCTCAGCTCCTTGCATATGGCCTGTGTTTTGGGTGGTGGCTCCTTGTTTCAGCCATCTTATTCCATAAAGGACTTAATTATTTCTTACATTTATCCTGAATGAAGGGCAGCTTTTACTCCCACCCGCTTCAAGTGCCCACCCCGCCCCCAGCACAACATCGGGCACTAGCTCTGGGCACTATGGGATGGAAAAGCCCATCAACACCCCCACATCAAGAGGCTACCGCATGTATGCCTTGGAAAGTGCTTTCTGGGTGGGTAAAGCAGTGGTTTCCACATATGTCTTTATGGGAGGTGGTTGAGGATCACCATTGCTTGCCTCACCTGATATAGGTAGGTCAGGAGTGGTCCTCCCCAGCAGTTGTATAGAAGTGAAGAGAGGGTGTACAGTTGCCCCTGAGTCTCTCCTGTGCTCCCTGCAGTGCTAATGTGGAGGCTGGACCCCATCCCCTCCTGCCTCCCTGACATCTCCCTCCCTGAGCCAAACCTGTCCCTGGCTGCCTGCCAGTCGGGAGGCCCCTCTGCACACGGAACCCAGCTCTGTTGTCTTTGTAAATAGAACGAGGGGCCAGCGGAGGGATTTATCTCATTCCGTTGCAAAGTTCCTGTGAGTTTTCCTCTCCACACCCCAATGTCCCCTCCAGCAGGCTTGGCCTCTTCCCTTCCTTTGGCTTCTTCATGGAACTGGGATGTGCACACAGCTTCCTGGTGTGGGCTGGGCAATGCCTCACTTGTTTCACGTGGGAGTGTGGCTTACTGATGGGAGCTGGGGATTGGAAGTCAGGATCCCTGGGTTCCAAACTCAGCTCTGCCCTGATTTCTTGAGTAGTGCAGGCCAAGTAATTTTCTGTGCCTCGGTTTTCCCATCTGTAAATGGGGGATGAATCTTTGTGCCGCAGAGGTCCGAGTGCCTGATTCTGCTGTCATGAGGACCCTACGCTGCTGGAACTTCCGCAGTTACCCCCGATCCTCACTGGGGTGAGATCAGCACAGGCTCCTTACTCTGGTGCGCTACTCCAGTTCCCAGGAAAGGCTGAGAAGCGCTGATCCAAATGAGCTTCCTTAACTGCTTACTCTTTTAGCAGCCGAGTACTGAGAATGGTTCTGCCTGGTAGGCTCAGAGACTCAGCAAGAGCTGCCACAGCACTAATGGAGCTGGTGGGGGTGGGGGCTTTTATTAGAATTTGTGGCCCAGCACATCTGAGGGTGCATCAGAGGAGATGAGTGTGGAAGTCCCTCAGCCACACCAGTCACCAGTGTCTAACCGGCCTATGGCACTTGGCATAAGACTTCTTGCCAGTCCTTTCCTGGGACTTCTTCCCTGACACTACCCCTAGCTTAGTTGGTATCCATAGTGCCTTCCTGTTCCTCGGATGCTCTAGCGAACAAGGAGGAAGATGGATTTTAAAGCATCTGAAGGTGCCGAAGTTCAAAGCCTGTTTTCTCAGCTCAAATTCTGGTCCGTGGTTATGCAACATTTCCCAACGAGTAGCTTTCCTGCAGCGTGCTGTGTCCTTCCAGCACCAGCCCAGGGTGAACGTTTCCCTTCAAAGCAGAGCATTTGGGCACAGATGAAGATGAAAGTGCAGAAAGCTCCACAGAGAGAGTAGAAGAGACGACGAGTTTTCAATAAATGCTCCTGCCCCAGAAAAGTGGAATTAATGGCGTTTGCGACATAAAGCAGGTGCTCTGCCCGCTAGGAGCGCACGACAGCACCTCCAGGATTAGCTGCAGCAAGGCTCCTCTGCTGCCAGGGAGAAAAATTACTGGGGAGGAGACTGGAGGTAATTCCTCCCCCTTTACTATGGATGTCTGGGACAGTTCAGTTAAAGTGCAGGGTAAGCCTGGGTCTGGGGGCCAGGCCGTCCTGAGTCTGAATCCCAGCTCTGATACTCGCTAGCTGCAAGGCCTGGGGAAAGTTCCTTCCCATCCACGTGTCTCCATTACTGCCTGCTGCGTTGGAGTGCTTCAAGGATCAGCTAACCGCTTTGGAAATGGGATGTTCTCTGTCAGCGCTGCGGGTCAGGCACTGAGAGGTGTGCAGCTCTCCTGACTTCAGTGGGGAGCTGACAACCAGCCCCTCCGAAAATCAGGGGCTGAGTGCAGTTGTCCTACACATCAGACTTAACCCTTCATGTGCTAGCTAGTCAGTGTTGGAACACAAACATTGGCTCCTTTGTGAAGGCGTGGCGGGGCTGTAGTGTATGAATCGGGGAGGGTTTCTGGCAGCTTCGGATGAGAGTGGGGCTCCTGTCTGGAGGGCTGCCATTCTATACATCCCCCCCACCCCCATTCTGCATTCTGTGCTGATCCCCCTTTCTCAGACAAGAGAGCGCAGCCATAGGAAGGGGATAGAGATGGAGCCAAGGCCAGGCGGGGACAGTTCAGTGGAGAGAGGAGGAGACAAAGTAATGACTGGATAGACAGGTAAATCAGGGCTCTCCTTTATCACCGCCTACACTGCAGGAACAAAGGGCCATTCCGGGACTTGAAAGGCAGCACGTTTAGAACTCAGCAAAGGACGGAATTGGTGCCTAATTCACCTGTAGGAGACTCAGCCACAGGCTAGCGCTAAGGCCAGGCCAGGAGTCGCTGAATTAGTGAAACAAAGGATGAGAGGAGGGGAAATTCTCTGCATTCCTACTTCCTGCAGTGCTACCCTCCAGGGCTGTGGGCCCAGCTCAGCTGGTGGGCTGGGAGAAAGGGGCCCTGATTTCGCTGGACGGGCAGGCTGTGTGCTGTACTGGGGACTGCTGGGAGCTGTAGTTTTCTCTCCCCTCCCCCATTGTGTACTGTGAAGCAGGCTAGGCAGCACTCACGTGGGGTAGCATCCTCTCCCAGCATGGACTACAAGTCCCAGGAGTGCTGAGCGGGCTGGTCTTGGGGAAGTTTGCAATAACAGTGCTCTGAATTCAGTACAGCGCCTGGGCTTAGCTGAACTCTTTCCCTAAGATGGCTGGAGAGAGGTGGGATGAAAGCGTCGGTCAGGTCCCTCTCTGAGCAGCTTCCAGCCTTTGGGTTGTGCCTCTCTTCTGTCCCCAGCCCCCACTTACTAGTTCTCCTTGCTGTCAGTGCAGGGATCTGCAGCAGCCCCTCGAAGAAGCTGGGAGAAGGGACAGGATCTTGTCCTCACATCCTCCACACAGGATCCACGGCATCTTCCACCGAGGCGTCTCCCATGGGAAAGTGCGTACAGGGGGTGCTGCCCAGGTAGGCCACAGCCGGGGGACTGCAGGGTGCCAGAGGCTTGCCTGACTGCTTGCTGTCTTGTGCACACGCATTGCGGACAGGGAGGGGTTAATTCTGATCTCTATTTCCGCCCCCTCCCCCATCACAGAAGAGAGGAAGGTGGTGCTGTGGTGGGTGGGGCCAGCCTTTGATCCCTTGTTGCTCTGTGAGGGGTTTGTGGTGGCGGTTGGACACTTGCTGGGGGAGTTGGAGACCTAACAATGCATCACCCCATTTGTTATTTTGTGCCTTCATTCACACTCCTGGCTGAGCTCCCTGCCCCTTGAGGGCAGTAACCAGGCTGCTGTAATAGACAGAAGACTTGGATCCTATGGACTGTTCAGCCTCCTGAGCCTGGGCAGTGTCCAGACCTTGTCTGCATGCCTGGCCTGCCTGGCACACGTCTGGCACCCTTCCTGGAGGTGTGGAACCCTGCGCTCCAGTTGCCCTAGGCCCCAAGACCAGTGTTGATTCCCCAGGTCTTCCCAGGATTTAAGCTCCGCCCGCCTGGGCACTCTGGTTTACAGGTTAATCCTACAGGGACTTTGTTACAGTTAAAGCAAGTGACACAGACATCGCAAAGGTATTTCTGAACTACACACACCTCACTCATACCCAGAGTACAAGGGATATACAGAGCTATGGAGAAGTAACAAACAGCTGCATGCAAGACCCTGCCTCAGTTTCCTCACCTCTCCTGAGAGCCCTTTGGGTCTTAGTCACTGCACCTCCAGGAGTTCAGGATCCCTCTGTGCCCCCTCTCCTCCTGCCCAGCTTTCTCTTTGGTTCTTTGGTTCTAGCTAGAGACCTTCCCGACAGTAAGGAATACAGCTTGACTGTTTTCCTGGGAGGGAGGATGTGGTATATCCCAGATTCACTGATGAGGAAACTGAGGCACAGCAGAGAAAGTGACTTGCTCAAGGTCACATAGTGAATCAGTGGCAGAGCTGGAAGTAGGCCTCCCAGTCCCTACTCCAGCCACTCCCATGTGTGAGATGCTGCCAGCCAGCAGTTTGTTCACAGGCGTGTCCCCTGTCCATTCGTACCCCAGCTATCCCAAGCTTTTTCCTCCAGACAGAACCTTCTGCTCTCTGACATGACATCTGCAGCATGGTGAGGTAGGCAGGAGCCGTGGTACCACCAGTCACCCATCTTGTACTCAGCCATGTTGCCTGGTACGAGTGCCTGGCACACACAGCCTGTTCTCCCATTTCGGCCAGCACACAGTGGCCTTGCCCAGTAGACTTGGGTGGGTGACTGCTGTGCTGCTGAAGCAGGCAGGGCTGAGTGGGGGTTCTCGTTGCAGGTGCCGGTGACGTCTGAGGACGGCGGGGCTGTTTCTCCCCGGTGGAGTGGGCGGCGTTAGCGGAATGGCAGAGGGAGCTGTACTGGGGTGTGAGGTGGGAGGACTACGACCTGGTCACCTTGCTGGGTGACGACTGTCTGCTGCACAGGCTAGAGGTGAGATGCCAGGCAGTAAAAGGGCTGGAGAGTGCTGATGTAAATACAACTCTTCGGTCGGGAGACGGTGCTGGGCAGGGCTCAGCTGTCTCACTGATTGAGGAGCCGTTACCTTCTCCTCCTTTAAACCCCTTTGCAAGATCCTGCTCCCTGAAAGCAGAGCTGGTACTGCCAGTGCATGGGACAGCTCTTCCCCCCAGCCACGGACGACAGTGTCACTAAACTCACTGCCCGCTGCTGCCTACCTCACTCTCTCTCACCAGCCTATGCTCCCCCAGTGGGATCTGGGAGCCAGGAGCTGAGGGAACCTGTACTGGGGCTGCCAGGAGCCAGGCTCTGTACTTCCTCACGGCTCCACTCTGCAGCCCTCCCTGGCAGGGCAGAGGGCTGCTCCCTGGCTGCCGCGGGTGGTTGTGGGTGTGGCTGTGAGGGGTGCTGGAGAGGATCACCCTCTTTGCCATGTACCTGGCTGGTTGGTGGGGCAGCAGGGAGCGCCCTGTCTCCCTCCTCATTCTGTCCCTCCCGTCCTCAGGCGAAAGCAGCTCCACAGGGAAAAGCGATCAGCCTGGGCCCCTGGTGGGGCGCAGGCGTTGCCTGTTGCAGGGTCTGAGATCCCCACCTCCACACAAGGCAGTGAGGCTGGGTGTAGCCATGTCCGAAGAACCGCACCCCTCAAAGGAGGGGGCAGAATGGCACAGCGAACTGGAGTTGGGTTGTGGAACCTTTTCTCGTGGCATCACCAGTTCAAATCCAGGTCAGTGCTGCTCCAAAGTCATTGTCATCTGAGCCTCTTTGGAGACCCTCATGAAATTATTTGGAGGGCCTCGGTCCACTTAGGCCACCTCCTAAAATCCACCCCCAGCCTGGCCCCGTCGCTGTCCATCTTGCATGAGACACTGGCGATTGAGTGGGCAGTGGAGACATTCCTCCCTGCCCCTCCGGGTGCTAGAGGGGCTGGGTATGATTGTGCCATTTTCCATTCTCCCCTCTCTGACCGTAGCTGTGCTCTGAGCAGCTGTGTCCCTCCACCCAGCGCCAGCTAGCAATGCAGCGGGGACCGAGCCCTGGCTCCCGTTGGCCTCAGTGCGGGCAGCAGTGGTCCAGCACCTGCTAACAGGAATATTTTCCCTCCGACCCAGGCCACCCGGCTCTCAAACCTGATCTCTTGTTCCGGATTGAACGAGGGGAACAACCAGGTGTGGGGGTTCAGCTGGTCTCTGGTGGCTTAGAGCGTCCGCCAGATCCCTGCACAGGTGAGTGCTCAGCACAGTAGCTAATTAGCAGCACATGAGGTTGAGAGAAGCCGATGAAACCGCCATTGGCTTAATCCTTCCATGTCTTTACTCACTGAGATCTGCCAGAGTTTCAGGGGACGTGTCAGTCATGGGTTTGCTCCAGTCCTAAATGGCATCTGGCTGTCGCCCCTCCCCTGTGATTGAGAGGGTCAGAGAGGATTAGTGCACAAGGCAAAGGACGAGTCTAGGCTCCCGGGTTCTAATCCCAGCTCTGTCACTCTGACTCACTGTGCAAATTTGGATCCGGTCACTTAACCTTCCTGGGCCTCAGTATCTCCATCAGTACAGTGTGGCTAGTGATCCAGACTTCCCTCCCAGGAGACAGGCTGGAGATGGGCTTCATTGACACGTGTTACGGGCTTTGAGATTCTGGGTTGAAGGCACCAAAAAAGAACAAAGTATTTTTCGGAACATTTGGAAGATGCGTTGAAAGCTCACTGTTTTCCCGGTCAGACCTGCTCTCCTCTGTCTGCCGGTCGCCCCCAGGACAGCGGTGAGGAAAAGACGGGCTTTTCAGAGAGCTTGCGGGTGTGTTGATTGTGTTGTCCGGTATCTTTAATTCCCCATTAGAAAGCAGAGGCTTAGAATAAAGACAAAGGTTCCCCTGGGACTTAGGTTAATTGTTTGAGTTGTGAAGTAGCAGATGCATCGTCTCCAGCACAGGGGTGTTGGCACTGGATGTGCCTAACCGTACACGATGACATCCTCTGTTCCCTCAACCAGGCTACGGATTTTTCAAGCCCGATGGTTTATTCCGTATCGAGCAATGGGAGGAGCGCTACATGGAGGCTCAGCAGAAACTGGAGGAGAGCAAGATCCTTGGAAGTGCCTGCGTAGGTGAGTGAGAGCTGCGATTGGTTCTGCTCTGGGCTCCCCTTCCAGCGGAGGCTGAGATCAGCATAGGGGGTGGTTTGCTGGACCTGTTGTCTCAAGGGGCTGCAGTTCCATTGCAAAGATGAGGACAGCTGCAGTCTGCTCTGCTTTGTGGCAGTTAGCTGCAGCCTCTGCTGTTCTTGCAGGCTGGCAGTGCAGCCCTCGGCTGGGTACAGTCTGGGCCCAGCCTGAGGAGCTGCTCATTCCTGTAGAGTTTTACAAACGGCGAGGAAGGCCCATGGGTTCATGCTGTCATTCTCTCTTTGCAATCCAGCAGAGCACGGAGGTGTGAACGCAGTCGAGCAAGAAGAGAACTCAGAGAGCTTTGCTGCAGACTTAGAGCTATCGCCCGTGGTCTGTGACAGTTCCGACAGTTTGTTTCACAGTCGGCAGCTGGTATCCAAGAGGCAGCAGAGAAACCAGACAAGGATCAAGATGGAAGAATCAGCCGGCTTCAGCAAATGTTCAGATGCCGTCGTACGTCAGCTGGGGGCTGGGCCTTTCCAGTGTGCCGAGTGCGGGAAACGCTTCCGCCAGAAGCAGAGCCTCGTCACACACGAGAGGATCCACACAGGAGAGAAGCCCTACAGATGTCCAGACTGTGGGAAGAGCTTCAGCCAGAAGCCCAACCTCCTGACTCACCGGCGGATCCACACCGGGGAGCGGCCCTTCTCCTGCACGCAGTGTGAGAAGAGCTTCAGCCAGAAGGCCAATCTCATTGCCCACCAGAGGACCCATGTGGGGGAGAAGCCGCCGCAGTGGGGCGGGCTTGGGGGGAAGCCAAAGTCCCCAGCACACCAGGGAGACCATGAGGAAAAGCGGCCGTTCGTATGCCCCGAGTGCGGGAAGAGCTTCACGCAGAAACCCAACTTGGTGACTCACTACCGGACCCACACGGGCGAGCGACCCTTCAGCTGTGCCCAGTGCGGGAAGAGCTTCAACCAGAAGACCAACCTGGTGACTCACTACAGGACCCACACCGGGGAGCGGCCCTATGCTTGCCCCCAGTGCGGGAAGCGCTTCACCCAGAAGACCAACCTGGTGACTCACCAGAGCACCCACACGGATGCGCGCCCGTACCCGTGCGGGGAGTGCCAGAAGTGCTTCAAGGACAAGGTGTCCCTGAAAGCGCACCAGAGAACCCACAGCCTGAGCCAGCCCAGACCCTGTGGGAATCCAGAGCCAATCCCACTCCACAGTCCCCCCGCTGTGCTGCCCCAGCCCTCAGGTGCTGAGCAGGAGAGCCAGCGTGACCCCACTCAGCCAGTGCTAGCCCAGAAGATCCCCGGAAACCAGGCACTGTGCACGTGCACGGATTGTGGTAGCAGCTTCCCCCAGAAACAGCATATCCCACTGCCCCAGCAAACCCCCTCAGCAGAGCAGGCGTTCCTGTGCGTGCAGTGCGGGGAAGGCTGCCCACAGGCGACCCTTCTGAAGCCCCAGCCCGGCCATGCCATAGAGAGGCCCTGTGAGAGCGTCCAGTACGGGAGAGGCCTCAGCCTGAACCAACATCTCCTCAGACACCTGGAGCCCTGCCTGGGCCCTGGCGACGCGGCGCACGCAGCCCCCGGGGCAGAGCGGCCCTTCATCTGTAACCAGTGTGGGAGCAGCTTTAGCTTTTGGCCGGCTCTCGTTGCCCATCAGGGCAGCCACGCAGGATGGCAGCCGTATCCGCTTCCTGACCGCGGGAAAGGCCTCAGGCCCCGGCTGTCCCTGCCAGCCCCGCAGGAGGCGCAGGTGGGGCAGACAGCCTGGACGTGTCCTGAGTGCAGGCGGAGTTTCAGCTTGCACAGCCAGCTGGAAAAGCACCGGGAAAGCCACTGGGGCGACAGGCCCCATCGCTGTGACGTGTGCGGGAAGAGCTTCGGCTTGAAAGCCAACCTGATGACGCACCAGCGGCTCCACACGGGCGAGCGGCCCTTCGCCTGCAGCCAGTGCGGGCGGCGCTTCAACCAGAAGGGGAACCTGGTGACTCACTACCGGACCCACACGGGCGAGCGACCTTTCGCCTGCCTCCAGTGCGGCAAGAGCTTCAGCCAGAAACCCAACCTCCTCGCCCACCAGAGAACCCATGTGGGGCGGCGGCCCTTTGCCTGCGCCCAGTGCCCCAAGCGCTTCAAAGGCAAGATGTCCCTGAAGATCCACCAGCGTGTCCACGTAGGGGAGAGAGCTCCCGCAAGGCCGCCGAGCGTGGATCTGATAGAGGCCCACGCCGGGAAGAGGTGCTGTTCCCACTCACCATGTGGGAAACCCTTCAAGGAGCACGTTGCCCTGCAGCTCCCCCAGCGAGTGCCCGGTGGGGAGCGGCCATACGCCTGCCCAGAGTGTGGGAAATGCTTCCGGCAGAAGGTCACGCTGGTCACGCACCTCCGGACCCACACCGGGGAGCGGCCATTCCAGTGCACCCAGTGCGGGAGGAGCTTCAGCCAGAAGCCCAACCTCCTCACGCACCAGCGGACTCACACCGGCGAGCGGCCCTTTGCCTGCACTGTGTGCGGGAAGGGCTTCAGCTGGAAGCCCAACCTGGTGACCCATTACCGCACCCACACCGGGGAGCGGCCCTACAGCTGCACTGACTGCGGGAAGACCTTCAGCCAGAAGCCCAATCTCCTCACTCACCGCAGAACCCATTCCCAGCAGAGACCGTATGCTTCCCCCAGTGCCACGCAAGCTTCCCCCACGGGAACACCTTCACCTTGTGCCGCGGTGGGGACTGGCCCCACGTGTGCTTGGCCTGCAGAGGGTGCCTCAGCCACCGCGTCCCCCACAGCGGGGAGCTCCTGAAGCAAAGCAAGCAGAGACGTGGTGTCAATGCAGTAGGGGTGGCAGGAGCTTTGAAGATCAGAGAGCTCTGCGGGCGCACCAGAGAGCATCCGTCCCCTTGTGCAAGCTGGAGTGAGTAGAGCGTGTGCCTGATCGGCGAGCTGTACGGTGACTGGATCTGGGAACCTGGGGCTAACCCGTGCTGCTGCCACACCCACGGCACCAGACACGGACCGGGGAACTTTACAGCCAGAAGCCAGATCTGACTTCATTCTGCACACACCGAACTTCAGAGAGGACACAGCTGCTGGCAGCGGGCAAGCCGGCTGATCGATCAGCACACATCGCTGCAGGGTGCAGAGAGTACTGCTGTGAGCAGAATGAGGGGAGGGCACAGCAAGCTGGCAGGCCTGGGGCCCTGCAGCGAGTGTCCTGGGAAACCAAACCCTGAAATACTCCCTGGACAGAACGGCCTGTGGAGCTCTACCCTCTCGCCTCCCTGGAGCTAAATGTGGGGTGGGGGTGGCTTTTGGAAGCTCCGATCCAAGCGGAGGCAGAGCCTGGGCGTAAGTTGTACCGAGGGTATTGCTGGGTTCTGGATCCCCCCCAGAGCCAGCTGCAGGGCAGTGAAAGGCCGCCTGGGACTGCCAGCTCCAGCCCCTGTAGACAGTAACAGTGTGTATGTTGCTCCCCCCTTCCCGTGTCTGCACTTCTTGAGGGGGGAGGGGCAGGAGGCCCAGCCCCGCAGAAAGCCGCGGTTGGTCTGAAAGCAGTGGGTGGGGGGAGGTGCCCATGCGGGGGAGCAGGAAGGAGAAGCTGGGTGCAGATGCCCTGGTGGAGGAGGACTGTGTGCTGGGGCAGAGCTCAGCTCCATGGGCCCGTCAAGGGGCAGCGGGGGGCACGGGGAGCCCTGGTACCTGCTTAGCTGAGCCGCCAGCCTCGGCCAGGTGTGTAATTAGCTCCAGGGCGGAGAACAGAGCCATCAGCAGGTTGCAGTGTGATACTCCCAGCTGTGCTATGCCCATCCCAGCAGGAGCGTGGTGACACCAGGACTGTCGTATGTTCCAGACAGGAAAAAAAGAAATACTAATGGCAGGAGGACTCGGGGGGTGGGGAACGCAGAGCCCATGGCTGGGGGGACAAGGGACACACACAGCCCCTGGCAGAACGGGGGGCACACAGAGCCTCTAGCATGAGGCTGTGGGTTGTAGCAGGGAGCCCCTGTACTAGAGGGGGGAAGGGAGGGTGGCACCCAGGGAGCGGGTGGGGAACGGAGGGATGCAGGACCCCGGTGTGTGCTGAGTTAGGCCTGCAGCAGTGACAGTGTGTGTGGTGAGCCTCTCGTAAGTTCTCTCCCTTACCTAGAAACGCAGCCAGCAGTGCCCCAGGGTGTTACAGCTAAGGGGGTATCGCATGGGTAGGTCAGTCACTCAGCAATGGACCCCGCTCCGACAGCCCGCTCCAGGGCTGTGCATTCCCAGGCAGCAGTGGGCGTCTCGCTCTCAGGCCTCCCAGGGTTCCCTCGTGCTGGCGGCGAAGGCGCTGCCTGTCGGTGGATTGCTGCCGTAGGGTGTTGGGGGGACTGAAGCTGCCTGCTGCAGAGGTGGGGAGGGGACAGCCTGGCCTGTGGGTGTGGCTGGGTGAACAGGTCGAATGATGAGGGGGAAGAAGCCAGGGCTGGTTGGGGACCCAATCCTGTCTTCACTTAGTGACCGTGAGGTGGGGCCTGTGCTGCACCGTCTCTTCCCGGGCACCAGCCCCTGCTGTCACGAGCGCAAGCTTCTGCTTTCCCCACGGGCTGGCGCAGGGGGGGGACAGGCTGAGGGAAAGGAGCCCGGTTCCCACCAGCCATTGCCACACTAAGTCCTGTTGAGCAGTCCCAGCACGTGGGCAGAACGGGCCACTGGCCTGGCCTCCCGTGAGCCCCAGAGCGGATCTGGGGCAGGGTCGGGAGATGGGGCAGGCGCACATGCGAAGCGTGCAGGGCTCTGCCATAGCTGCTGACTGGTTCACCGGGACGTCGGGCTGCTAGGCCAGCGCCTTCCTCCCACACTGAACGTACATAGCTCCCAGGAGCGCCGGGGGGAGCTGGCTACAGAACCACGGGGGCTTCGCTACCTGAGCGCGCGCTGTCTCCGTGCTGACATCTCCCGAAGCTTTGGGGCCCCTCCCAGCAGCAGCGGCTGGCTAGCGTGAGAGTGGGCACTTGGGTGGGGACCAACTAGTGTGTTGCTTCCTTTCGTTCTTGTCTAGCGTCCACAAGCCCCCCCGCATGCCAGCCAGGCACCGCTGTGCAGCAGGGTTCATGGAGCGGGGTGCTCTGGAGGGGACCCTGCCTCAGGCGGTGAGGAGTGAAAGGCTGTACACTTCACGAACCGGACTGGGCTGCTTCCACCCTACGGTACAGAGAGCCGTGCGCACCCTGTCCCTGCAG
Organism: Gopherus evgoodei; assembly: GCF_007399415.2. Lineage (NCBI taxonomy): Eukaryota > Metazoa > Chordata > Testudines > Testudinidae > Gopherus > Gopherus evgoodei. Next base: position 50,339 of record NW_022059766.1, on the reverse strand, counting down.
CCACCTCCCCGCCTCCCTCGCTCGTGGGCACGGAGCCGCTTCGTTCCCAGCCACTGAGCCGCACCAGTGAGGACCACGTCCTGCTCTGGGTGGTGGTTAGCGCTGGGCGTGACATGGACTTGTGCCTTCAGAGGAAATTCTTCGGGGCAGGCACTCTTCCTGCGCCAGGGCTCTTGGTGCCACGCTAATACCCACGATAACTGCGCATGTATGCACTTGGCGTGGACACTCACTAGGTTACAGCTGTGGGACTGGGCATTTCAGCCCCCCGTGGTTGGTAATCTAGGACTGCCGTGTCCCATGACGGGCCCTGATGTGCTGCCATTGTCTGCCACTGGGCCAGGTGTGTTGTTTCCAGTGTGCCATGGAGCTGCTGGACCGGGACTAGCACGTCAGTTCCTTGGGTGTCAGCACCCTGAGGTAGGCTGGCAGAGCCTGGAGGACCAGTAAGGACTGTGCGTTGCTCGTGGATCAGGCTCCTGGCTTAGAACGCACCTGCCTAGGCAGCGAGCTGGATGGGACTGCCAGGGGCAGGAGGCTGCCGGATGGCACAGTTGCTTAGCATGGTTGAGGACCATTTCTCTAGCATGAAAACAAACCTGCTGCATACCCACAGCCCTCTCATCACCAACCATCTCATGCTGCTGCTGTGTATTCACGGCGTGTCGCTGGTGGGAAATGCCCGTGTCACCATCCTTGCTAAGCCAGCCCTGTGCTCGCACTGTCTTTCAGAGCCTGGGGAGTCCCCCCTGGGTATGTTCATGTACAATAAAAGCTTTGGGGCAGCAGGTGAGTTCTGTGTTTTGGAAATGCCTGACTGGTGGTGTGGGCTGCTTGGGAGCAAGGGCCAATCGCAGAGAGGACCCTGGTCAGGGGATTGGGTTCCAGCCTCTCGCTTCTAGGCTGAATTCAGGCCAGGCCAGCAGTAACTGCAAACCTTTGCTCTTGGGTGGCTGGTCAGAGGCCTGTGAGAGGTGAGTCCCTAAAGCTCCTAGCTCTCCTTGGTGTGCAGCGTAACCTCTGTGTATTGGCATCTCTGTCTGGCCGAGCAGTGGGGCAGGGAGGTTGCAGCTCCTGGACACCCTGCAGCATTAGGCCCATTGGCCTGTTCCTCAGCCACCAAATGTAGGGATTTGTTTGATGCAAACAAACAAACTTCCGTTGTCCTCATGCAATGTCCATGGTGACACCAGGACACAGCTATCCCAGGCAATCCAAGCCCTGCAGTTGGCTGGAGAACCACTGCTGGCTGGCCGAGTGCTGCTCCGGGGGCTGGATGGATGTGTCCAGGGCAGCTTGGCAGAGGCGCTGTTTAAGTGATTGAAAGTGTGTCCGAGTGTGGTGCATGGCATGGCTGGGGAAGGGAAAGGGGGAGCTGAAAACTGCCTGTGGATCAGCCTCTTGCACTGATCTAAAGTAGCCTAGATACCTCTTAAGATGCAGCAGGGTTAGTGTGCAGTATGGTGCTGTGTGTGTGTGCTGTGCGCTGTGTGGTGGTGGTGGTGCTGGGAGTGCAGTCCACAGTGTGGTGCTGGGGGGGTGGTGCAATGTGGTGCAGGGTGTGTGTGTGTGCTGTGAGCAGGGTGGTGGTGCAGTGTGGTGTGTGTGTGCTTGTGCAGTGTGGTGGTGGTGCTGGGAGTGCAGTTCACAATGTGGTGCCGGGGTGGTGGTGCAGTGTGGTGCGGGGTGTGTGTGCTGTGAGCAGGGTGGTGGTGCAGTGTGGTGTGTGTGTGCTGTGTGCAGTGTGGTGGTGGTGGTGGTGCTGGGAGTGCAGTCCACAGTGTGGTGCCGGGGTGGTGGTGCAATGTGGTGCAGGGTATGTGTGTGTGCTGTGCGCAGGGTGGTGGTGGTGGTGGTGCTGGGAGTGCAGTCCACAGTGTGGTGCCGGGGTGGTGGTGCAATGTGGTGCAGGGTGTGTGTGTGTGCTATGCGCAGGGTGGTGGTGGTGGTGCAGTGTGGTGTGGGGTGTGTGTGTGCTATGTGCAGTGTGGGGTGGTGGTGCTGGGAGTGCAGTCCACAGTGTGGTGCAGGGAGTGTGTGTGTGTTGTGCACAGGGTGGTGGTGGTGGTACAGTGTGGTGCAGAGTGTGTGTGTGTGTGTGCTGTGCACAGGGTGGTGGTGGTGGTGCAGTGGTGCAGGGTGTGTGTGTGTGCTGTGCACAGGGTGGTGGTGGTGGTGCAGGGTGTGTGCGTGTGTGCTGTGCACAGGGTGGTGGTGCAGGGTGTGTGTGTGTGCTGTGCGCAGTGTAGTGGTGGTGGTGCAGTCCACAGTGTGGTGCAGGGTGTGTGTGTGTGCTGTGCATAGGGTGGTGCCGGGGGTGTAATGCGCTTGCTCCAAAGCTGCTCCATCCCTCGGTCTCAGATTACTCTCGTTTAGTTATTCTCTTCCTAGGTTTTACACCTGCAAAACTCCTGTGCTATTTGCTGGTCCTCACTGGAAATTGCAACTGCTCCCCACTTTGTGTTCTCTGGACACGTCCGCTCAATGTGCAGCGGACGTCAGAAAAGTGACCAGGCTGTTGGGAGCCATTAGGATAGGGAAAGGTAACGACAGAACATAACATATTGCTGCTATATAAATCCATGGTACACCCGCACCATCTCAAAGACAATGTATTGGGATTGGAAAAGGAACAGAGAAGAGTAACAGGCATGATTCGGGGTATGGAACAGGTTCTGTGTGAGGAGAGATTAATAAGACTGGAACTGTTCAGTTTGGAGAAGAGGCGACGGGGCGTGGGGCGGATATAGAGGTCTATAAAATCTTCACCGGTGTGAAGGAACAACACAAGAACTAGGGGGTTACCAAACGAAGTTAATAGATTTAAAACACAAGAAAGTATTTCTTCACACAGCGCAGTCAACTGGGGAACTCCTTGCCAGGGGATGTCGTGAAGGCCTAGACCATAACAGGGTTCAAAAAAGAACTAGGTAAGTCCATGGAGGACAGGTCCATCAGTGGCTATTAGCCAGGCGGGGCAGGGATGGTGCCAGGAGCTGGGAATGGGCGACAGGGAGCGTTGTCAACCTCTCAGCTTTGCCAGGAGTCTCCTAGAATTAGGCCTCATCTCCCAGCGGCTACTGCACCAAGCTCAGAGATTGTAGGCCACTAAAAGTCCGGCAACGCAGCAGGGTTAAGACAGGCTCCCTGCCTGCCCCGGACCTGTGTCACTCCCGGAAGTGGCCAGCACGTCTTTGTGCCCCAGGGGGAAGGCGGCAGGAGGTCTCCACACACTGCCAGTGCCCTGAGCGCTGACTCTGCTGCACCCCTTGGCCGGGGAGTGTGGCCAATGGAAGCTGCAGAGGCGGTGCTTGCGGCGTAGGCAGCGTGCAGAGCTCCCGCCCTCGGGGTCTGTAGAAACATGCTGGCTGCTTCTGGGAGAGACGTGGGGCCAGGGCGGGCAGGGAGGGAGCCTGCCTTATCCCTGCTGCGCCACTGACCAGGAGCAGCCCCAGGTAAACACCTCTTGGCCAGAACGGGCACCTCGAACCCCCTTCTGCACCCCAATCCCCTGCCCTAGCCTTGAGCCCCCTCCAGCACCCAACCTCCCAGAGCCTGCACTCCAACCCCTTGCTCCAGCACCCAAACTCCCTCGCTCAACTTGCACCCTGCACCCCCTCCTGCCCCAGGCTCAGCCTGGAGCCCCCTCACACACTCCAAACCCCTCAGCCCCTGCCCAGAGACTGCACCTCCGCCCTCCACCAAGCCCCTGCCCCAGCCTGCTAAAAGTGAGTGAGGGTGGGGGAGAGTGAGCGACAGAGGGAGCCATGGATGGAGTGAGCTGGGCGGGGCCTCAGAAAGGGGGCGGGGTGGGGCATTTGGGTTTGTGTGATTACACAGTTGGCAACCCTACTCCCGGGGGATGGATCACTTGATGATTCCCTGTTCGGTTCACTCCCTCTGGGGCACCTGGCACTGGACACTGTCGGCAGGCAGGATACTGGGCTGGATGGACCTTTGATTTCACCCAGTGTGGCCGTTCTGCTGTTCCTAGGAGCACCTACGCACTTCATTCCTGACAAGGAAGCTATAAAAAAGATCACTAGCCCTGCTTCCCGAGACACCACAGGTAGTAGCTTTGCCCAGCCCAGCATGTCAGTTCTCGTGCCTTTGACTAGTCTTTCTGCCAGGTCCAGCCCACGTGCCACTGAGGGTTGCCAGGAGTTGGTTTTTCAACTGGAACCTCCGTTCGAAAGGGGACCCTGGCGGCTCCGGTCAGTCCAGTCGGCGGCGCAGCAGGGCTAAGGCAGGCTCCCTACCTGCCCTTGCTCTGCATGGCTCCTGGAAGTGGCTGGAATGTCCCTGCGGCTGCTAAGTTCAGGGGTGGCCAGGGAGGCTCCGTGTGCTGCCCCCGCCCTGAGCGCCGGCTCCACAGCTCCCATTGGCTACTTCCCCTGCAGCTCTCTTCTGCTGCCAGCTTCCTGGCTTTATACCAGCCCTGTCTGCTCCTCAGTGGGCTCCCTCATCAATCAGCCTATCAGGTTAATTGGTCTAATTCAGTGATACTCAGACCTCAGTGGTTCAGGAGCCAAATTAGCCATCAGCATGAGCCAAAAGAGCCCAGTCATGTGAATTCATGGTTTCATATAATTCTGTACAGTCCCATTTAAACAGTATGACAGAAATAGTTATATTATTCCCACAGCAAAATGACTGACCTAGTTCTTTATCAACAATTGGTTAATAACACAGTAGAAGTCTCCTGACTGGTTAATAATTTAGTCACACAGTGTTTTACTATCATGTATTGCAAAGAGGAGACACGTTTAAGAGTCACTTGCAGCTCAGGACCCTCAGTCTGAGCATCACTGGTCTAATTCAACCTGCTCTGCCTTGTGTGGGCGATTCTTCCATCCCACTTCCGGAAGTGGGTGGGAGCGAGACCTGGACAGCCTGTAGCAGGCATGAGAGAAAGCTGAGTATCTTCCACCCCTGCTGGCTTCCCCGTCTTCTAAATGGCAAGTGGGAACCAAAATTACAGACACTGAAATACAGGAGAAAGCAAAAGTGTCAAGTTTAATTATTATTTTCCACCACAGGCATCTCCGTTGGCTAGGACATCTGCCCGCATGGATGCTGTAGATTGCCACGTACTTTTAGGGGCGAAAGAAAAATCCAGACCTGTTATTTACCAGGCTGCACGTGGCAATAGATTGTATAGGTAAGGGATGCAAGGAGGGTATGGGTCATGATGCAAACTGCAGGCACGCACACAACTAAAATTAATTAATTTAAAGTTTTATTGGGGATAGTTACAAAGGGTAGGGGAGCAGCGTATGATTAGCTAATAGGGTTAATGGAACTTAAAACATACAATGGCTAAAGTATTTACTATCAAACAATATTTATAAACAAAGATGCAGTAAACAATATTTATAAACACAGATGCAGCATTTAGTAATAACCAATACTTACGAATACAAACCAACTCATAACGACCGGCAAACGTAGAAACTCTGCTTAAAACACGTGAGCTGAGAGAGGCTTTGAGGTGATCAGGCTCGGTTACGGGTGTGCACAAGGTACACAGGATTTGTTTTTCTTTCTCCTCTTCTGCCTGCACATGGCAGACCAGCCTAAAGTACCCACTATGACATCATAGAAGTGTCATAGGGGACGGGGCCCAAAAACTGTGTGTGTTCGTTTCTGATTGATACAAGCAAAGTTTACACCAAGTAGGGGAGCAGGTGCCTGAAAGTCTGGCTTCACCCCCAAAAGGTGAGGAAATGCATATAGTTTAGAATTCGTTTAACACTGAATGACAAAAGAAGAGGCCAGGGCAATACCGGTATGGGCAAGTTTTTAGGATGCAGACAGGAACTTATCTTAACAGATGCTTTCCAGGGGGTCCCCTGTAAGGAGACCGTGCCGATGGCCCAAGGCCACTGGGCCAACCTAGCCTCAGGTTTAAGGACATTTCCAAGCGGGACTGGAAAACTTTCAACATCAACACGGCAAGCTGGGAAGACCTGGCAAGACACAGGCTGTGCTGCACCCATGAGCCAAAGGGGGCATCTACCCAGCAAGTTCTCAAGCCCAGAGCTCCGGCTATGGTGCTAAAAATAGCCCCATAGCCTTGGGGCTTGGGCTGGAGCGCGGGCTCTGCACCCACCACGTCTCCCTGGTGTTCAGAGCTCCAAGTCTACATGACATTTTTAGTGTCACCGTGCGAGTCCTGCAAGCCTTGTACTGCAGCCCAGGCTCTGACACCCCATGGCAGAGGGTGCTGCTTGCTGTGTAGATGCCCCCAAGGAGGCTGAAGAGAGAGGAAGTGCTCTGGGTGTGCCAGCTTCATCTTCCGTCCCTGAGCTTTACTCCTGCATTACGGGCGCTGTCACGCAAGACCTGTTGTCTGTGGTGAAGTTGCAGCCATGTTGGCCCCAGGATCTGAGAGAGGCCCAGCTGGGGACGTCACGTCTTACTGCACCAACGCTCTCCCCATCGAAGTCAGCACACTAAACGATATGACCTCCCCCACCTTGTCGCTCGAGAACTGGACATTTTAGCTACTCGCAATGCTGCCGCACGACACACAGTCACCTAGCTGCAGATGTGCACGGTGCTGTACAATGGGTACAATGACTAGTGCCCCAGCCGTGTCTCAGCGCCGGAGCTGGTATCCCGAGCCAACACTAGCAGGGCTGGGCACTCCTCTCCACGCCCAGCTGAGGCCTGTTTGCTCCTGGAGACGCTGGGGTTAATTCGATCACTTCCCAGTACTGTGGCTGGCCAGGGAGCTGGGGAATCCACTGGCTATTGGGCCCTGAGATCAAAGCCCTTCCTCAGAGCTGTCAGCCACCCCCTAACCTCCCCACCACCTCCTGCAATAGGAGGGTTTGGGTCATCTGAGAAAAGGAGCCAATGGCAGCTGCCTTCCTGCTACCCTCAACTTTACCTGCCTTTATTTCCCCCCCCCCCAGAGCAAACCTTTGATTGCTCTGGCCTTTTGGATTGTCAGGGCCCCAAGCCAACCCTTGGCCGGAGTCCAGGCCTAGCACAGGCAGGACTCAATTGTCAGCCAGGAAAACAGTAACTGGGCCCAGGCCCTGAGTGTTTCCCCCTTTAGCTCCAAAGGTATTTTCTCTCTCTCTTTCTGGGATGCTCTTCGGAGCCCATCTCCAGCAATGCGAGTGGGGATGTGTGTGTATGTAGATCTGGGGGGGTCTGCATCTCTCTGTAATCTCCGCCACCCAACGGGATCCCTGCACCTGCTGTTGCATGAATTCTGCATTGCACAGGCAGGGCCAGAGCTTTGCCCCCATCGAGCAGGCTCCCCACATGGCCTGGCTTGTGGAGCTCAGCGATTGATGTCCTTGTGGGGTTGCCAAACCTTCCCACGAGCTCCCCTCCACTTGGAAACGTTTGTTGTAGTCTGTGCAAACAGGGGGTGGTGGGCGGGGTCAGTCTCACTCCCCTGGGAAGGGGGCAGAGGCCAGGCTGCCTCCTGAGCAACCAGATTAAACTTGGGGCAGGAGAAGAGGAAACCAGCTGCTCGGCTCCAGGGCCAAAAGGGCAGGTGACATGCTCCAGGGGCTCTCCCAGGTCAGGCCACGGTGCCGGCTGCATTTCAGTGTGGGTGGCCAGTACACTGGTGTCCGTGCATCTCTGCATGGGCAGAGCAGGATTTGGATTGAAGCAGAAGTGGAGGGAAACAGGTGTGAACAATGGAGACTATTGAAACTTTACTTCCCTTGGTAACTGTTGGAGAGCAGAGGAAGCCCCCCGCTGTGGGGGTTGGAGTAAATCATCTGCTCTGGACCCTGAGTTGAGCTGTGAAATAGATGGTCGCTCTATTATGCTGCAGCCCCTTTCCCCCAGGGTCTCGCCCACTGCGTGATGAAAAGGACCCTTTACACACACAGGGTAAGAAAAGCCACCAGGCAGGGGACAGGTTTGCTTAGATACAGAATGTGAGGAAAGCGCCATGGGCAGGAGATGGGTGTTGCATTTTCTTTTACTGTTGGTGACTGGTCAGCTTACGGGAGTCCATGGGGAGCTGATTCCAGATGGGGGGACTGTAAGGCAGAGGGGGAATCCAGGAGAGGGAGAAAGGTTCGGGCTGGTGGGAGCCCCAGGTTTCATTGCAAAGGGGCACTGACCTGAGGATTTGGGTGATGAGAATAAATATCAAGGAGGAGAAAAAGGGGGTCATCAGAGGTGACAGAAAACATAGGGGGGTTAAGTGAGATGGCAAAAAAGAGCTGAAGCAGCTGGACTCCAAAGATGGGCAGTGAAAATGGCTAGAGGGATTGGTACGATTAGACCTGTTTCCAGGGGAGTCACATGAGAGGGAATGCGCAAAATAACAACTAGTCCAAAGAAAGTGAATCCCATTCACACTTTTGTGTGACAGGAGAATGAGGGGACCCCCCAATGAAACTGAAAGGGAATAAAAGGACATTTTTATACAGTGCATAATTAACCTGTGGAACTCACTGCCACATGATATGCTAGAGGCAGAGAGGAAGTTTGGTCTTGTGGCAGTTGAAGGTACAGGACCCCACCAGATGCACCCTCCCAATTTGACAGCAAACTATTGATAACTCCACTTTGAGTCCAATCTTTCAACCAGTTGTGCACCCAGCTTGTAGTGATTTCATCTAGATCACTTTTCCCTTTGCTTTCTTAGGAGCCAGATCCTCCACAAAGTGCCTGGAGAATTCCCCCGGGGCCGTGGGAGAGTCGTGTCAGAACAGGGGCCAGAACTCAGGACTCCCTGTCTACTATCCTGCTGGCCAATCCGGTGCCGCGGTCTCCCCCGTCACCCCCCAGGATCCCAGCTTGGTGCCACAGGGCGAGTTGTTTAGCAGAAAGCTCTCCAGGGCAGGGAACCTGCTTCGACTTTTGACTGCTACTGTAATATACAAATTGAACAGTAGTAAAGGCCGATAGATATAAGCTGCCTCTAAAATACTTCAGCTTGGCTTTAGTCTTGGAAACAGCACTTTGCAAACAACCTCTTTCCTGCATTTAACTGTCCAGCTTGTAAAGAGCCCCACATACAGCACGTGCTCCCGGGATGCTGTCCCGCCCCAGCCGCGGGGCCAGAAGGGAGCCCCCGGACGCGTGGAAAGCTCCATGGCCTATCCTACTGAGCAGTGCTGGGAGGAGGACACAGACCATTCCCAGGCGTCTGTTCTCTGTATCTCCGGAGCTGGGGACTGCCCTCTGGCTCCACGGGGACGGTTACCGACCTAAACTCAGCGAGGGGTAATTACTGCAGAGCGATACCGCCATGGCCTCGGCCATGTCTACGTTACAACATGATGTCTCCCTAACTTACGTGGCACACAGGCCCTGCAGTTATTACATCGCTTGTGCCTGTGCACACATTGCTCCTTGTGTCGGCGGGTGTGTCCCCAGCGGGAGCGCACGTATCAATTGTATTCTCAGTGTGGGGCGTTGTGGGCGGCTCCCGGAGGCCAGCAACAGTCGGTGTAAGCAATGCCGTGTCTACACGGACACTGAGTCCACATTCTTATATCGAGCATGTCTCTACGCCACTTGGGGTGTGTGTGTGTGTGTGTGTGTGACTGAATCGCGTCTCTACGCCGCTTGGGGTGTGTGTGTGTGACTGAATCGCGTCTCCACGCCACTGGGGGGGTGTGTGTGTGACTGAATCGCGTCTCTACGCCGCTTGGGGGGGTGGGGCAGGACTGAATCGTGTCTCTACGCTGCTTGGGGGGTGCGTGTGTGTGTGACTGAATCATGTCTCTACGCCGCTCAGGGTGTGTGTGTGTGTATGTGTGTGTGTGTGTGACTGAATCGCGTCTCCACACCACTCGGGGGGGGGGGGACTGAATCGCGTCTCCACGCCACTCGGGGTGTGTGTGTGTGTGACTGAATCGTGTCTCTACGCCACTTGGGGTGTGTGTGTGTGTGACTGAATCATGTCTCTACACCGCTCGGGGTGTGTGTGTGTGTGTGTGTGAGAGACTGAATCGCGTCTCCATGCCACTCGGGGTGTGTGTGTGTGTGTGTGACTGAATCGCGTCTCCACGCCGCTCGGGGTGTGTGTGTGTGTGTGTGTGTGTGTGTGTGACTGAATCGCATCTCCACGCCGCTCGGGGGGGTGGGGCAGGACTGAATCGTGTCTCCACGCCACTCGGGGTGTGTGTGTGTGTGTGTGTGACTGAATCGCGTCTCCACGCCACTCGGGGTGTGTGTGTGTGTGACTGAATCGCGTCTCCACGCCGCTCGGGGTGTGTGTGTGTGTGTGTGTGTGTGACTGAATCGCATCTCCACGCCGCTCGGGGGGGTGGGGCAGGACTGAATCGTGTCTCTACACCACTCGGGGTGTGTGTGTGACTGAATCGTGTCTCCACGCCGCTCGGGGTGTGTGTGTGTGTGTGTGACTGAATCGCGTCTCCATGCCGCTCGGGGTGTGTGTGTGTGTGTGTGTGTGTGACTGAATCGTGTCTCCACGCCGCTCGGGGTGTGTGTGTGTGTGTGTGACTGAATCGCGTCTCCACGCCGCTCGGGGGGTGTGTGTGACTGAATCGTGTCTCTACACCACTCGGGGGGGGAGGGAGGGGCGTGTGACTGAATCGCGACTGAATGTGGAAACCTGTCCAACCCTCAGCTCCTTTCACACAAGCTGTCAAACTGCTTCCACATAACAGCTTGCTCCAGGACCTCCTTGGGCTGCAGAGAACCAGAGACCAAGAGCTAAAATGCTCTAGATTGCCTTAAAAATCCCTTCCATCCATCCAGAAAACTGTCTGCATTCCCCTTACCCCAGCCGCCACAGTGCCCTGTGCTAGTGACGAGACAGTGTGAGTAAAAGAAGGGGATTTGGGACAGTTTGGGCCATTTCTCTGCCTCAGTGAATATTCAGAAGAGTAAGTGCTTCAAAGCCAGCTGACCTGGAATGATGACTCACGGGTGTGTTAAGTGCATTTTTGCTGCTGGAAGAAGTTATTCTGGTGGCTTGGTTGTGAATCGAATGTTTCCTAACAGTGGAGTTTTCCTTTGTTACCAGCGTCTGAAGTAACGTCCGGATCTCGCTCTCTCTCTCTCTAATATCGCAGAAGTTCTGCCTGTGAACAACATCAAGAAAGAGAAGCAACGTGAGGACCATGTGGAGAAGGCAGAAGCCCAGGGGATGCTCCCAGAAAAGGGGACTATTTTCCAGTGTTCTGGCAGAAGAAGGAATTGCACAAACCAGTGTAAAGTGACAGGGAAAGAGAAGACGCCTGTGGGAGCCAGGCAGGTGGAGGAGGGCACTGGGGACTGAGGTGTCTGTAAGGGCACCGGGAAGGGGACAAGAGAATGGATGTTCAGTGCCCCCGCCGGGCCAGGGGCACTGCTTACGAAGTGTCCCTCAGCTGGGTGCATCCTGCCCCTGGACCTCTGAGCGACCTCATCTTGGCAGCTCTGGTTTAGCTGGTGGTCGTCCCTCAACATCCACCAATGGACCCACACCAGCGAGAAGCCGTACAAATGCAGCAGGTGTGGGAAGAGCTTCAGCCAGAAGCCCGGCCTGGCACGGCACCAGCGGAACCACACTGGGGAGCGGCCCCAGCTGTGTGCCGAGTGCGGGAAGGGCTTCGCCCAGAAGCAGCACCTCCTCAAGCACCAGAAAACCCGCACCCCCAAGAGGAGGCACGCCTGCCCGAGTGCCAGTGGAGCTTCCCCCGCCCCATAGTGCTTGCGGTGCACCGGCAGTCCCATGCCAGGGACAGGCGGTTCAAGGAGACTGGAACATGGGTCCCACTGCGAGACAAGGTGCTGGTGTGGGCTGAGGGCAGCAGTGGCTTTGGCTGGCAGCTGCCCCTTATGAGGCCACCCAAAGCCCAGCCCAGGCGGTGGCAGTTCCTCTGCCGTGAGTGCGGGAAGAGCTTCACCTGGGGGTCGGCTCTGAACATCCACAGCAGATCCACACCAGGGAGCGGCCCCCCCCGTGTGCTGAGTGCGGGAAGCGCTTCCCCCAGAAGCAGCACCTCCTCCTGTACCAGTGCAGGCACTGGGGGGACGGGGCCTGCTGGGGTCCCTGGGCGGGCAGAGCTCAAAAGCCGGGGCGCGCTGCGGCTGCACCGGCGCAGGCATGTGGGGGAAGGGCTGCCGGTGGGCGTGCGAACACAGCCAGAGCCTGGCTCGCACACCGCGTCTCCTTGTCCCTCCGCAGAGTGTGCCGGGACACAGGCCCTTCCCCCGCAGTGACGTGGGCTGGGTGTGGGCTGGCAGCCGGCTCTCCTGGCCCAACAGCACTCGGTGGGACAGATCGGCCTGAACGGGCCCCAGCTGGCCCAGGCTGGGGAGTGGCGCTTCGCCGTGGGCCAGTTCCCGCAGAACGTCCAGTGGGAGCCACATCCCCTGGCCTTCCAGAAGCCTCCTGCGGGGCACAGACCCTTCCCCGGGCGGCGGCAGTTCATCTGCAGAGAGTGTGGGAAGAGCTTCAGCTGGTGGTCGGCCCTCACCATCCACCAGCGCATCCACACCGGGGAGCAGCCCCACCCGTGCCCTGAGTGCGGGAAGCGCTTCCGCCAGAATCCCAACCTGGTCCGGCACCAGCAGATCCACACCGGGGACTGGCCCCTCCTGTGCGGGGAGTGCAGGAAGCGCTTCTGCCAGAATCCCAACCTGGTCCGGCACCAGCGCATCCACACCGGGGAGCAGCCCCACCCGTGCCCTGAGTGCGGGAAGCGCTTCCGCCAGAATCCCAACCTGGTCCGGCACCAGCAGATCCACACCGGGGAGTGGCCCCTCCTGTGCGGGGAGTGCGGGAAGCGCTTCTGCCAGAATCCCAACCTGGTCCGGCACCAGCGCATCCACACTGGGGAGCAGCCCCACCCGTGCCCTGAGTGCGGGAAGCGCTTCCGCCAGAATCCCAACCTGGTCCAGCACCAGCGGAACCACACAGGGGAGCAGCCCCACCCGTGCCCTGAGTGTGGGAAGCGCTTCCGCCAGAATCCCAACCTGGTCTGGCACCAGCGCATCCACACCGGGGAGCAGCCCCACCCGTGCCCTGAGTGCGGGAAGCGCTTCTGCCAGAATCCCAACCTGGTCCGGCACCAGCGCATCCACACCGGGGAGCAGCCCCACCCGTGCCCTGAGTGTGGGAAGCGCTTCCGCCAGAATCCCAACCTGGTCCGGCACCAGCGGATCCACACCGGGGAGCAGCCCCACCCGTGCCCTGAGTGCGGGAAGCGCTTCCGCCAGAATCCCAACCTGACACAGCACCAGCGGAACCACACAGGGGAGCGGCCCCACCGGTGTGGGGAGTGCGGGAAGGGCTTCGCCCAGAAACTCAGCCTGGTCCGGCACCAGCAGAACCACATGGGGGGAGCGGCCTCACCGGTGTGGGGAGTGCGGGAAGGGCTTCGCTCAGAAACCCAACTTGGTCCGGCACCAGCAGAACCACACAGGGAAGCGGCCCCACCGGTGTGGGGAGTGCGGGAAGGGCTTCGCCCAGAAACTCAGCCTGGTCCGGCACCAACAGAACCACATGGGGGGAGCGGCCTCACCGGTGTGGGGAGTGCGGGAAGGGCTTCGCTCAGAAACCCAACTTGGTCCGGCACCAGCAGAACCACACAGGGAAGCGGCCCCACCGGTGTGGGGAGTGCGGGAAGGGCTTCGCCCAGAAACCCAACTTGGTCTGGCACCAGCAGAACCACATGGGGGAGCGGCCCCACCGCTGTGGGGAGTGCGGGAAAGGCTTCGCCCAAAAGCAGCACCTCCTGAAACACCAGAGTATCCACGAAGGGGACAGAGACCCCAGAGCATGCAGGCTGTGAAACAGGGCCCCTGTAGGCTGGAGGGGAGCTAAGCAAGGGCGTGGGAGAGAGATTGCAATGGGAGCACATCTGTCTAACACCAGTGAGCTGAACTCTGCCTCCTGCCACACCTGGGCACCCCCCGTGAAATCAGTCTGTGACCCCTGAGACTTCACACGTAGGACACCATAGACTGGGAGCTGCGTTTCTAGTGTACCCTGCCCGCCAGGGGGAGTTTGGGCGTGCAAGGATTGCCAGGCTGGCCATTCCACAGGACGTACCACACGGGGGGGGCGGGGGAGGCACTGCTGTCACGCCTTCCCTTGGTCACTACTTGGTAGGGACACACAATAGACGCTACACTGTATGGGACACGGTGTACGAGATGCTCTGGAGCCGCAGGCCACAGTGGTTAGATCTCCTCCCTCATCATGTGAGCCTGGGCTGTTGCATACGCTTTGCACAAAAGGACCAAGCGGTGACACGGCAGTCATATTTCTAAGTTCTGCCACCACGCCCTCACCTGCCGCTCCAAAACCATGTCACTCCAAAGGCTTGAAAATATCCAGCAGATGGGATTGTGCCTTACTTTCCACCACATCCTGAGCCTCTGCCCTTGGCTTCCAGGCACGACCCAGCCGAGTGACTCCCCCAGTAAATAAGTATGTGGTTGTTCTTTATACTCCCTAGTACGGACGCTGCATCAAGACACTGTTGAGGGGGCCAAAGGCTTGAGAGTAACAGTAGCCAAAACCCTGTGGGACTGTAGTGTTCCCTGTCTGACTGTCTGACCATCTTCCCTCGCACCCGCTGGCTTTAGGACAGAGCCGTGCCTACAGTCAGAGCATTAAAGTGAAACTGAACTGCCGTTAGCAGCCCCCCGCGCTGAGCCAGCATTAAGGCTGACGTGTCGGCCTTACCCCGCCCCTGGACGTGGCTGCTTCTGGGGCTTGGTCTTGAGCTGTTAGACCATAAACTGGAGTCACTGACACCTTGTGTGCCTGTCTCACGCCTACTTTGTTCATCATTTGTACTATGATAGTAACTGGAGACAGGGCCTCCTTGTGCTGGGCAAACCGATGGGTCCTGCCCTGAAGAGCTTAAATCTAAGGCCTGGTCTGCACGAGGGAATGAGGCCAGTGTAACTGCATTGCTCAGGGGGGTGAAAATCCCCCCACCCCGTACAGTGCAATTAAACAGAGCTAACACCCAGTGCATGTTACCTACTGTGGGACCCCCCAGACTGGTGTGCTACGGTGCGAGTGCATGCTGGGAGGGCGGGGGGGCTCACTGACCCATCGGCAGGGCAAATGGCCTCGGACTGAGCAGGGAGTTACATTGCCTGTTTTTTGCCATCAGAATTAACCATCCCGTCTGGCCCTTCCCAGTCAATAAGGCAGCATGGTAGGATACTGCTGGGTGAGATAGTTACACTGGTGCGGAGTGGGGGGTCTCCAATCATGGGAACTGACTGCCTGGGGCAGTGGTAAATTCATCCTTCCTATAAGTATTTAACTAGAACCTGGATGCTGGTCTACAAGAGAAATGCTTCATGCAGTCACAGCAGTGTCACTTACCTGGGAACACAGGACTTGCCAGAGTGGGTCAGACCCCAGATCCTTCCAGGCTAGTGCCTGTCTGTGGCACTGGCCAGCTCCGAACATTTCAGGGGAAGGCGTAAGATCCCATCAGCAGTAGATGTGGAATAATCTTCCCCTCCAAACACATCCCATCCAGATCCCTAAGAGTTGGCGATTGGCTGAAGCCCTGAAGCACGAGGGTTAATATCCACCTCCATGGCAAGGTGCTCAGGGGAACAGCCCGTGACCTGTGTGATGCCCACAGCTTGGCTAGAGACTCACAAGGATCTCTTCTGGCCTCAACATCTGTGAGGTTATCAATTGGTTGCACAGGGGTTCAATTGGTAGAAAACTCTCCGGACAAGAATCCCAAACTGCCGTCCCTCGAAGCCGCCAGTCTCTGATCTCCACCATAGCATCTCCTGCTCGCAAACAGGCAGTTCACAGAGTACGAATATTTAGCAATTGTACACGATGGGCCCAGCCTGTTCTCTCAAGGGGCTCTCAGCTCCCAGTGATGTCAATGGGTGAAGGCTCTATTCCTCCAAGAGCTATTGGACTTGAAAAGGTTCAGAAAAGGGCAACAAAAATGATTTGGGGTATGGAACGGGTGCTGTATGAGGAGAGATTAATAAGACTGGGACTATTCAGCTTGGAAAAGAGATGACTAAGGAGGATATGAGAAAGTCTATAAAATCATGACTGGTGTGGAGAAAGAAGCGTTGTTTACTCCTCCTCATAACACAAGTACTAGGGGTCACCAAATGAAATTAATAGGCAGCAGGTTTAAAACTTCTGCACACAACGTACAGTCAACCCATGGAACTCTTTGCTGGGGGATGTATGAAGGCCAAGATTATAACAGGGCTTAAAAAAGAACCAGATAAGTTCATGGAGGACAGGTCCATCAATGGCTATTAGCCAGGCGGGGCAGCGATGGTGTCCCTGGCCTCTGTTTGGTAGAAGCTGGGAATGGGCCACAGGGGATGGATCACTTGATGATTCCCTGTTCTGTTCAGTCCCTCTGGGGCACCTGATATTGGCCACTGTCAGAAGACAGGACACTGCACTAGATGGACCTTTGGTCTGACCCAGTGTGGCTGTTTTTCTGAATTTATGAAATTGTTACATGGTGAAACAGAAATGCAGCTTTACACCCCTCCCCTGAGAAGTCCAAAGCTTACTACAAAAGCATCATATTAATACTCTTTGCTGCACCTGGCTTTATAATGAGACAATTCTGTTTTGAGGGTGAGATGTGACTCTGGGGGGGGGCATTGTGTCATCTTGGTGGTGGTGGTTTATTTTAAGTGTGTATGTTTTTGTTATTATCAATATTTTAACCTCTTGGAGCAAGTAGAAGGAAGGGAGAAAGAAACCTCAGAGAAATCCAAACCCTTACTGGAATCTGACAAGATGTGCTAGTATTTAAAGATCTGTGGGGTTTTGTTTTCTTAATGGCTGGAAACCAGGTTGTCATAAACAGATAGTAAGAGTTAATAGAACAGAAGTACTTCATCTCTCTTTTGCCTGTAAAGGGTTAACAAGTTCAGTGAGTTTGGCTGTCACCTGACCAGAGGACCGATCAGAGGACAGAATACTTTCAAATCTTGAGGGAGGGAAGTTTGTGTGTGTGCTGTTAGTGTTCGGTTGTTGTTCTCTCTGGGGGCTCAGAGGAACCAGACATGCAACCAGGTTTCTCTCCAATCTCTCCGACACAAGCTCTTATATGTCCAGAATAGTGAGTACTAGGTAGATAAGGCGAGTTAGGCTTATGTTTGTTTTCTTTATTTGCAAATGTGTATTTGGCTGGAAGGAGTTCAAATGTGTATTTTGCTGAAAGGATTTTAATTTGTACTTGTATACTTAGGCTGGGAGGATATTCCCAGTGTCTATAGCTGAAAGACCCTGTACCTATTCCATCTTAAAATTTACAAAGATAATTTGTACTGTTTTTCTTTCTTTAATTAAAAGCTTTTCTTGTTTAAGAACCTGATTGTTTTTTTTATTCTGGTGAGACCCCAGGGGACGGGGTCTGGATTCACCAGGGAATTGGTGGGGAGTAAGGAGGGAAGAGGGAGAGAGAGGCTGATTTCTCTCTGTGCCAGGATTACCTTCTCTCAGGGAGAGTCTGGGAGGGGGAAAGAGAAGGAGGGGGGAAGGTGAATTGTCCTCTCTGTTTTAAGATTCAAGGAGTTTGAATCACACAGTGATCTTCCAGGGTAACCCAGGGAGGGGAAGCCTGGGAGAGGCAACGGTGAGGGAAAGGGTTTACTTTCCTTGTGTTAAGATCCAGAGGGTCTGGGTCTTGGGGGTCCCCGGGCAAGGTTTTGGGGGGACCAGAGTGTACCAGGCACTGGAATTCCTGGTTGGTGGCAGCGCTACAGGTTCTAAGCTGGTAATTGAGCGTAGAGGAATTCATGCTGGTACCCCATCTTTTGGACGCTAAGGTTCAGAGTGGGGAATTATACCATGACACAGGTGCAATAGTGAGAATTATGCACGTGGATGGTGGGAGAGAGACATTTTGTCTCTATGGCAATTAACATTTTCAGATACTTTTACACTCTTGAGATGCTAAAGTGATCATGGTAATGACGGCTTTGCTGGTTGTCGCACAGTGTCTAACGTACTCTGTATCATGGGCGTTAACTGGTCATTATTCTTCTCTGAGGGGGAGGTCTCCATACGTGCTCCCGTATCACCCCCCGCCCAGGTGCAAGCAAATGGTTGGAATTCTGCCCCAGGTCTATGCAGGGGTGGCAGGTTTGTAGAAATTTTGCTGGTGCCCAGAACCCACCCCGCCGCCAAACTCCGTTCCCCACCTGCCTAAGGCTCTGGGAGGGAGTTTGGGTGGGGGAGGCGGTCTGGGGTGCAGGCTCTGGGATGGAGTTTGGAGATAGGAGGGGGTGCAGGGGTCAGTACTGTGGGGCTGATGAGGGGTTTGGGGTGGGGGAGGGGCTCAGGGCTAGGGCAGAGGGTTGGGATGTGGGGTGGGGCTGGGGATAAGGGGTTCATGATGCAGGAGGGGGCTCAGGGCTGGAGCAGAGGATTAGGTGCAGTGCAAGGTGATGAGGGCTCTGGCTGGGGCTGAGAATTAGGGTGTGGGGGGATGAAGGCTTTGGCTGGGGATGAGGGGTTCATGATGCAGGAGGCAGCTCAGGGCTGGGGCAGAGGATTAGGGTGTGGGGGTGAGGGCTTTGGCTGGGGATGAGGGGTTCATGATGCAGGAGGGGGCTCAGGGCTAGGGCAGAGGATTAGGGTGTGGGGGGTGAGGGCTTTGGCTGGGGATGAGGGGTTCATAATGCAGGAGGGGCTCAGGGCTGGGGCAGAGGATTAGGGTGTGGGGGTGAGGGCTTTGGCTGGGGATGAGGGGTTCATAATGCAGGAGGGGCTCAGGGCTGGGGCAGAGGATCAGGGTGGGGGGATGAGGGGTTCATGATGCAGGAGGGGGCTCAGGGCTGGGGCAGAGGATTAGGGTGCGGGGGGTGAGGGCTTTGGCTGGGGATGAGGGGTTCATAATGCAGGAGGGGCTCAGGGCTGGGGCAGAGGATTAGGGTGGGGGGGATGAGGGGTTCATGATGCAGGAGGGGGCTCAGGGCTGGGGCAGAGGATTAGGGTGTGGGGGTGAGGGCTTTGGCTGTGGATGAGGGGTTCATGAGGCAGGAGGGGGCTCAGGGCTGGGGCAGAGGATTAGGGTGTGGGGGGTGAGGGCTTCAGCTGGGGATGAGGGGTTCATAATGCAGGAGGGGCTCAGGGCTGGGGCAGAGGATTAGGGTGTGGGGGGATGAAGGCTTTGGCTGGGGATGAGGGGTTCATGATGCAGGAGGCAGCTCAGGGCTGGGGCAGAGGATTAGGGTGTGGGGGGATGAAGGCTTTGGCTGGGGATGAGGGGTTCATAATGCAGGAGGGGGTCAGGGCTGGGGCAGAGGATTAGGGTGGGGGGGATGAGGGGTTCATGATGCAGGAGGGGGCTCAGGGCTGGGGCAGAGGATTAGGGTGGGGGGGCTGAGGGTTCTGGCTGGGGTTGAGGGGTTTGGGACGTTGGAGAGGCTCAGGGCTGGGGTAGAAGGGCAGAATAAGGGCTGCCTGCCCTGCCATTATTGTTTGGGGGGCACTAGGACCATGTGGCACCAGTTGATGCTGGGAGCCGGCAAAGCAGAGTCAGGGTGAGCTGCAGGCTCCAGGGCCAGGGACGTGCACGGGGCCAGCAAGGGGTGTGGGGGGGATACTCGGGGGAGGTGCACGGGGGTGGCAGGTGGGGCCGGGGGAGAGACTCAGCCCCAAACATTGGTGGAGCTGGGCCCCCTGGCCCTGAATATTGCTGGAGCCCAGGCACCACGAGTGTATATAACTCGTCACCCCTGGGTCTATGCCCGTAAGGGGAGCTGAGCATCAAAGCCCAACACAAGAAGGGGTTCCGGGGGAGAATCTTGCCCTGAGTTTTCCCCTTCCAAAGTTAGCACCTCCACGATCTGCCGTAGCTGCTCGTCGGGGAGCTGATCCAATGCCTACTGAAGCCAGTGGAAGTCGTGGTAGCAACAGTGGGAGTGCTAGTGTAGACAAGGCGCACGCGCTGGCATCACCACATTGCCTTACCTTGCTCAGAGCAGGTCATGATGGCAGAGTGGTTCAGATGTTGGTAGAAAACTCTCCAGACAAGAATCCCAAACTGCCACCCCTCAAAGCCACCTGTCTCTGATCTCCAGCACAGCGTCTCCTGCTCGCAAACAGGCAGTTCGCAGAGTACGAATATTTAGCAATTGTACACGATGTGGCCAGGGCCTGCTCTCAGCTCCCAGGGACGTCACCAGGCAAAAGCTCTCAGCACCTTATGGTACTCGGCCCTCAGCGCTGTGCTGACGTGTGATTCATTGTGCGGTATTTTAATCTCAGCATGGAAACACATTGGTTTGTACAGAGACTTTTACTTATAAACTGAAAACACAGATGAGACTGTAGCTGTGTATGCTGCTAGGCAGGCAGGCAGGCCGGCCGGCAGCAATTCCGGGCCCCAGGGCAGACCAGTCAATGGGCCCCCACGCACACAAGCTGGGCCTGCATGGACGTGGTCCGCCTGACATTCGGGCAGTGCTGCCCCTGTGCTGGCTGGTGTCTAGCGAGCTGCCGGCTGCGATGCTGGGTGCGCTCTTCCGGCACGGCCAGGGCTGCCACATGCCCACCTGGTAGGGTCACCAATTTCTAATTGCACAAACCCAAATACACTTGCCCCGCCCCCTCCATGAGGCCACGCCCCGCCCCACTCACTCCATCCACCCTCTGTCGCTCGCTCTCCCCCAGCCTTGCTCACTTCCACGAGGCTGGGGGAGAGTTTGGGTGTGGGAGGGGGTGAGGGGTCGGGCTCTAGGCGGGGGCAGAATGTTGGGGTGCAGGAGGGGGTTTGGGGTCTGGGACGGAGTTTGGGTGCGGGGTGTGGGCTGGGGCAGGGGTGTGGGGTGCAGGAGGGGGTGCAGGGCCTGAGAGGGAGTTTGGGTGTGGGAGGGGGTGAGGGGTCAGGCTCTAGGCTGGGGCAGAATGTTGGGGTGCAGGAGGGGGTGTGGGCTCTGGGAGGAAGTTCAGGTGCAGGGTATGGGCTCTAGGCTGGGGTGAAGGAGGGGGTGCAGGGCCTGAGAGGGAGTTTGGATGTGGAGGGGGGAGGGGTCGGGCTCTGGGAATTTGGGTGCGGGAGGGGGTGAGGGGTCTAGCTCTGGGAGGGAGTTTGGGTGTGGGAGGGGGTGAGGGGTCGGGCTCTAGGCTGGGGCAGAATGTTGGGGTGCAGGAGGGGGTGCGGGCTCTGGGAGGGAGTTCAGGTGCAGGGTATGGGCTCTAGGCTGGGGTGTAGGAGGGGGTCAGCACTTACCTTTGGCAGTTCCTGAAAGCGACCGGTACACCCCTCTTGCAGCGGCTCCTAGGCAGGGGGCCCAGGGGGTCTCCACACGCTGCTGCCCACAGGCCCTGCCCCTGCAGCTCCCACTGGTCACAATTTCTGGCCAATGGGAGTTGCAGAGTCAGCGCTCAGGGTGGGGGCAGTGCGCGGCGACCCCCCTAGGGGCCGTAGGGCCATTCCTTAACCCCACTGCATTTTAAATTGCCCGGGCCCCTGGACAATTGCCCCCTTTGCCTCCCCCCTCGTCAGCGGGCCTGCTGCTATGGGACTTTACCAGAATCTGACTGTGGCCAGGTAGTTGGGCCCTGTCGAAACAGAAGTGGGGGTGGGGCATTTAACACTGATTTGTCCTCAGTGGGGTCCAGATCAAACTCGCACCATTTACAATGAGCAGCAAATTCCAGCCCTGATGCTGCAGGCTCCGCGTGGTACATGAACCACTGAGTGAAGGTCTTCGGTGACTGTTACAACAGGTAGGAACAGAAGGGGATTTCCTGCCTTTTCACTCGGTGCCGCCTTTACAAACCAAGGCAGGTATTTGCTGAGCTCACGGATGTGCTACAGAGCAGCAGCCGTGTTAGTCTGTAGCTGCAAAAAGAACAGGGGCACTTCACCTTCCCAGTAACTTTCCCCATGTCTATTCCATTGCACAAGGTTAAACTCGTATTCTTTATTTACTGCGGTGTGGGTGTGCGTGTGCCTACCAAACCTGCTCCTTGCCAGCAGGGACGGAAGAAAGCAATAGAATCATAGGGCTGCGAGGGACCTCGAGAGGTGGCCTTGTCCAGCCCCCTGCACTCAAGGCAGGGCTAAGTATTACCCAGACCATCCCTGACAGGGGTTTGTACAAGCTGCTCTTAAAACCCTCCAACAGTGGCAATGGGGGGTTGGTTTTACTTGGAGGGATTCAGACACTACAGCGATGGAGGGAGAGATACAGGCCCTGAGGCGCTGGACAGCTCAGACTCGGGCCCCTAGATTGCCTGGGAGAGGTAAGTGCAGTAACATCAGTCATATCATCACTGTCACGACAACGGACCTGTACTTTATGGAGGACACTGAATGCGACTTCAGAGATTCTCTGCTTCTGTGGATGAACAAGTCGTTGTGTTGTATGTTAGGCACCAAAGTCTCTGCCAGCCCCTGTTGCAGAGGCTGTAGTATTAGTGGGCAGATCTTAAATCTCGTAGATTATTTCCTAGAGCCCCTAACACCCTCCCCCATCATGCTATAAAAACTCCAGGGCCCAGCAAGGTGGAGGGGAGGCTCAGAGCTCCAGACACTGGACTGGTGGGGTGAGCTCAGGGCTTCTGCCCTTTGGCGAGGTGATGGGCTCTGGGATTCAGCCGCACCAGAGGTGCGGGATGGGGGTGCACAGAGGCTCAGGGCTTCAGTTCCACATAGTGGGCAGGGGCTGCACCCCACAGGGTAGTGCTGGGGCTCGGAAATATTTCCCAGAGCTCGGCTCCGGACGAATGTAAGCCCTGTTAGTGTATCATGGCTAGACTGTGTGAGCGTGTCTGATACTCAGCACGCTCGGTTTGGCAGCTAGATCTAACCCAGGCAGTAACAGCCCTTGGTCCCTGTGGGGAAGCAGACGGTGCCTGGATTCTCATGGTACACCCGGTTCTGAATCCCCTCGAGCGGCTCTCCCCTGCAGATATGTGAGCCGAACGAGCAAAGATCTGCACAGACATTCCCCCTGTCTGAATGGAAAGCCCCTGGCCATTGAAATACACTCCAATGTTTCCAGGAGCAGTTCAAGAAGGAGAAATGATGGTTCTGTTCAAAACTCCTTACCACCACGGCTTCCTGCCAACTCGCCTTCAATGTCCTCTGCCACCCTGCGGATATGGGGTGCAGGGGGAGCGGCAGACAAAGGAGATAACAGGGTATCATGGTTATTCCTTTACTCCTCTTCTTTTGAAACCATTCCACACGCTGTATACTGTGTCCCCCCATTTCTCACATGTTCATAGGTTACTGTACAACTGAGTGCAGTCTTTGTGGTTTGTTCATTCCTGCGATAATCCCATTTGAGATTTACATTTAAACATCAACAGCAGCTTTTCACACATTCATTACAGGTCTGTCTTTGCTCTCCTGGTTCAGATCTGCAGAGTAGACTGGAGCAGGACCTAGTAGTGAAGCTTCTATTCCTCTCCGCAGATTCCCGTGAATGTCTGTGTGGACTGTCTTGTGACTTTTAAAAATCCAGTTGTGATGGATGTTCTTTCATCCAGGATACAAAGGGACGTGTTTCCCGGGGGACTCATTAACTGTGCTTGCAAATATTGGGAGCATGTGGTGTTTATGTGCACTCCAAACATGCTTTTGTGCATGCAGTTGCTCATCTTGCATAGGCTGATGCACTTTTGGGGGCACAGACAGATGCACTCAACTTCTGCATGTGCAACTAAGGCAACTTGCTGCAATTTTGAGCCAAAGTATGTTCTTTGTGTGAGGCCACTAATTAACCTTAGAGAGGAGACGAACCTTCGGCTGGTCCCTGGGGTGCTCTAATGTTTATCTGCAGATGTCAGCCTGATAAATAGACATGAATTCTGCTCTGTGCGTGTTTGTTGGCGGAAACAGGAGCTGGATGGTTAGACTGGACCTGCTCCTGCCTACTGGGTCCAGGCATGTGGCCCTGCTGTGGAGCAGTAGTGAAGCTTCTCTCACATCCAGAACTGTCTGGATTCTGAGTGGTTATTTTACAAAAAGCTGCTTCTTTGCACCTTCCTCGCTCAGCTCTGTGGGGCAGGCGTCTAGCGTTGCTCTTCTTTCACAGCTGGTAAATGTATATGGTCTCCTCCTTCAGGGGATCCCCGAGTGAAATAGGACTTCCAACCGAGACCGAAATCTGGCTCCCCATGGAGATGGCCCCTATGTTGAGCCTGCGCGTGTGCGGCTTTACCGCGGCGTGCACTCTCTGGTGCCTGATGAGGTGTGTTTTCTTGCTGAAGCGCTTCCCGCAGAGGTCGCAGGGGAAGGGCCTCTCCCCGGTGTGGATCCTGTAGTGCGTGATGAGGTGCGTCCTCTGGTTGAAGCTCTTGCCGCACGCGGTGCACACGTAAGGCCTCTCTCCTGTGTGGATCCTCAGGTGTCGCTTCAGGTCCTGCTTGTGGCTGAATCTCTTGTCGCATTCCGTGCAGGCGTAGGGCCTGCTGCCCAGGTGGGTCTTCTGGTGGGTGATGAGGATGGACTTCTGGCTAAAGGCCTTGCCGCACTGGGCACAGGGGAAAGGCCGCTCTCCGGTGTGGATGCGTTGGTGGGTGTTCAGGTGGGTTTTCTGGCTGAAGGTCTTCCCGCACTCGGTGCAGATAAACGGCTTCTTCCCCGCGTGGATCTTCTGGTGGGTGATGAGGTTCTTCTTCCAGATGAAGCTCTTCTCGCATTCGGTGCAGGCGTAGAGGGTCACGTCCCCCGAGTGGATCAGCTGGTGGGTGAGGAGGTTCTTCTTGCAGCTGAAGCCTTTCTCGCACTGGGTGCAGCTGAAGGGCCGCTCCCCGGTGTGGATTTGCTGGTGCCTCATCAGGTGGGTTTTCTTGCTGAACCCTTTCCCGCATTCGCTGCACAGGAATGGCCTCTCGCCTGTGTGGATCCTGAAGTGGGTAACAAGGTGAGTCTTCTGGCTGAAGCTCTTCCCGCATTCGCTGCAGGCAAAGGGTCTCTCTCCGGTGTGGATCCGGTGGTGCCTTATGAGGTCCTGCTTGTGGCCGAAGCTCCTCTGGCATACGGTGCAGGTGTAGGATCGCCTCTCGAGGTGAGTCTTCTGGTGCAAGTTGAGCATGGACTTCTGGCAGAAGCTCCTGTCGCAGTGAGGGCAGTTGTACAGTCTCTTCTCCTCATGGGTCTTCTGGTGCGTAATGAGGTATTTCTTCCAGCTGAAGCTCTTCCCACACTTGGCGCAGCTAAAGGGCCGCTCCCCCGTGTGGATACGCTGGTGGGTGATAAGATTCTTCTTCCAACCGAAGTTTTTCCCACACTCGGTGCACGTGAATGGCCGTTCCCCTGTGTGGATCTGCTGGTGCCTGGCAAGATCTTGCTTGTGGCTGAAGTTCTTCTGGCACACAGAGCAGGGAAACGGCCGAGTTCCCAAGTGAGTCCTCTGGTGCCGCATCAGGTGGGTTTTCTTCCTGAAGTCTTTCCCGCACTCGGTGCATGGAAACGGCCTCTCGCCCGTGTGGATTCGGAAGTGCGTTATAAGGTGCGTTTTCTGGACGAAGCTTCTCCCGCATTCGGTGCACTGATAGGGTCTCTCTCCCGTGTGGATACGGTAGTGCCGTATCAGGTCTTGTTTGTGATTGAAGCCCTTCTTGCATTCCGTGCAGATGTACGGCCTCACTCCCATGTGGGTTTTCTCATGAGTCATGAGAAGGGACATCGGCCCAAAGCCGCTGCCACAACCAGTCCACTTAAATGGAGCCTCCAGTGGGAGCTTTCCCTGGTGTGGTTCCAGGCCAACCTGATCCGCAAAGTTGTCTTCGTATTCTAGGCACACGTAAGGCATTTCTCTCTTCAGGTGTTCTTGGAAAAGTGCAAAATTCTTCATGTTGCCAAAGCTGGATTGTTCAGCCTCTAGAGTGCTCCTCAGCTGCCTTTGTGATTTGCATGGGATCCTGCAGACACTCCCCCAGTCTGAATTCATGGTCACATTCTGTTGGCGAGTTTCTGATGATTGGTCCAGTACCTCCAGTTTTATAGTGGAGGTTTCATGGGTTGCTTCAGTGGGGCTCACCGGCTGCCTTCCTGATTTGCAAGAGATCCTGAAGATGCTGTCCCAATCTGAAGGCTCAAGAACAGTGTCTTTGGACTGTTCAGGTGAGTCTAATTTCACAGAAAGGTTCTCATTCTCTGCTCCGGTGGGGCTCATCTGCTGCCTTTCTGGTTTGCACTGGATCCCGTAGATGTCTGAAGATGTGGAAAGATCTTCCTCAGACTTTTCTGATGAGGACTCACTTGGCTCTAATTTTATAGTTACCTTCTCATGCCTGGCTCCTGCATGGTACATCTGTTGCCTTTGCGGTTTGCACTGGATCTCGTAGGCGTTTCTCCAGTCTGGAGTCAAGGAGAGATTCTCTACTGATCTCTCTGGTAAGGGGTCAGGTGGTTCTGATTTTATAGTAAAGTTCTCATCATCTACAACACAGAGACAAGAGTTAAGAACATTATTGCAAGGGAAGGTAAAACTTGTAATATCAACGCTTTCTGATTTCCAGTGTAATCCCATGAAGGTGTGTCTCACAGCAGCACTGGTTATAGGCCCCTTGTACCACCTCCATGTTTACAGATACAAGGTTTGGAACTTTTGTAAGAAGTCATCATGCATACAAGATGTTGCCTCCATGTTAGGATCTCAAAGCATTTTACGGGCATTATCTAGTCCCCAACACCCATGCTGTGAGATAGGCAGGTAAGCCGTACTGGTATCATACCCATTTTACAGAGTAGCTCACTGAGGCACAGTGAGATCAAGAGGTCACACAATAGGTTAGGGACAGAAAGCTGGAAACACAACTCAGGGGACCTTTCTCCCACTGTACATGCTGCTTCCATCCTTTCCATGATTTATGAGAATTTGCTGGTTACAGATAAAATTACTCACATGATCATCTTTATTATTTTAATCCTAGGTGGCATGTATGAAATATAGATTAAAAAAATGCTGTCAGGTCATATCAGTTTGCAATGAGCCCAAGGGTCATACCACTGTTTACTTATGAAGATTAAGATGAGGGTCACATACAGCAGAACGTCAGCGTTACGCACCCCTCGAGAATGCAGGTTGTTCATAACTGAAATGTTCCTAACTCTGAACAGAACGTTAGGGTGGTTCTTTCAAAAGTTTACAACTGAACATTGACTTAATGCAGCCTTGAAACTTTACTGTGCAGAACAAAAACGCTGCTTTTAACCATCTTAATTTAAATAAAACCAGCACAGAAACAGTTTTCTTATCTTATCAAATCTGTTCTTTTAAACTTTCTCTTTATTTTTTTAGTAGTTTACGTTTAACACATGACTGTACTACCTTTGGTGGGGTTTTATTTATGTTTCTGCTGCTGCCTGATCGTGTACTTCCAGTTCCAAATGCGGCGTGTGGTTGACCGGTCAGTTCGTAACTGGTGTTGGTACCTCTGAGATTCTATTGTATTGTAAAAATTATTCTAAATTCCAAAAATTTTCACAGAAAAGATTGAGTTGGAAAATCCATACCAGAAAGTGTGATCTTAATCATGTGCTATTCATGATTTTTTATTTGCTATTCTCCCAGTCAGGATGTACACACAATATCATGTGTCTTAATTTGCCCAACCACACGCAGTGCTGGCTCCAGGCACCTGCTCAGCAAGTAGGTGCTTGGGGGGGCCAAGGGGAAGAGGCGACACGTCCGGCTCTTTGGTGGCGGGTCCCTCTCGGAGGGAAGGACCTGCCACCGAAGTGCCACTGAAGAAAGCGGCGTGGTGGAGCTGCCGCCAATTGCGATCGTGGCTTTTTTTTTTTTTTTTTTATATTTTTTGGCCACTTGGGGTGGCAAAAACCTGGAGCCGGCCCTGACCACACAGCACTATAAGAAGCACTAATAATGAATAGAAATCATCAAAACAGTTTGCAAAGAGCCAACAGCCTGAAAATGACAGGCCCCCACTGCCCAGAGAATAACGAACCATCTGAAGAAACGGAGGATGGATTTGAGAGCGAGATTAACCAACGAGGTGCTAAATTTGTAGCAAAAAAATTCAACAAGCTCTAGGTGAACAAAGTCTTTGAATGGCATTTGAGAGCCCAGCCCAGCAAGATGTGACAACTAAGAGGTAAAAACAGCTTGGAAGAGAAACCCTGTAACCTGAAGAGCTTATGGAATGTTGGGTTCATTCCTTTTCTGCCCCATCTGCATCCGCCAAGACAGAACCAGAGAAGCAGCCCTCAAAGCTTCATGTTTAAATGCAGCTCCTCCCTAGGAAGCTGTGAGCCCATTTCCGCTGGCCAGGGCCGGCTGGGCCTACACCTGAGTGTTTCTGGAGTAGGTCTGATCCCTCACCTGTGAGGCAGCTTTGCCGAGTCCCCTTTTCCTCTGCGTCGCGCCATTCCCTGGGACGTGGCAGCTCCTCCTCTTGCTCACTCTGCGGCGGGAGGTGATGTTTCGTAACAGAATGACCTGCTGAGAGCACAAGGCAGACCCAGTTAGTTTCCTTTAGCATCTCCCAGGATTCAGAGTCTTCTGTGGACCCTTGACAAGGTCCCCTCATCCTAGTGAATGTGCCCCCTGGCAAGGGGAAAACTCCTCTCCGAGGGAGGGTCTTGCTTCTGCAAACCCCACTCTTCCTACTCCCTCCCAAGGGTAGGTTTCCCTGCTCCACTGCCCTCAGGAGGGTCCCCGCTTTGGCTGTGTCCCCCCCATCCCACTGAGGGAGCAGCTCCCTACTTGGCCTGATTCCCTTCTCCCCCAGGGACTCTCATCTTGGCAGGGGCCTCCCTCCAGCTGGGGCTACCCTCCTGGGACACAGAGACCGGGCCTACAGAGCCTCTCCAGCCCGCACAGCTCTCCCACCACGGAGAGCCGGCCTAGCGGGCTGCCCCCCCCTCACTTGGATTGGACACAGAGATACAGCCCTCTGCGTAGCATAGGGGTATCCGTCACGCTGCCCCGCATCCTTCAGGGCTGGTACCCCAGACAGCCAGTGCAATGACAACCGCTTGGGAGACAGTGCCCTAAATCGGAGGAAAACCAGGAGTCTGGGTGGGCGCTGTCTGCTGCTCCCGGGCCTCCCCACCCCTCTCAGCAGGAAGAGAAGTGGGTGAGATGGTGCCATCTCCTTCCAGGCCTCACGTGGCAATGGGACTCAGCCCGGAGGGGGCGTCTCACCTGGACTGCGGCAGCCCGGGGCCTACTTGCCATCAGTCAGGCCTAGCTGGCAACGTGGTCCATAGTGTGGGAATACAGTGGCCCCACAAAGGGGGACTGGCCGTCGCTGGGCAACATGCCTGCCAGGAGACTGGTGTGGATGTGGCCTGGGACAGTGGTGCACAGATGCCACTGTGTGAGTGGGCTTCAGGGTCTCTTTCCCGTACCTAATGGCACCCCTATTGTAAAACGCACCATCGCAGTGAATGCTCGTCAGCAACCCTCACACATCTCATGAGAGAGGCCAAGGAGTGAGCGGGCGAAGGAGACGCGACTCCCCTCTCACCTTTAGGGCCCAGACTGAGAAAAAAGGGGTGAATTTAAATTGTGCTAGTCCCTCTAGGGTTAGCCCCAGCCAGGGAACCTGGCTTTTAGAGTGAGAAACTGCATCTTTGTTAGGTCCTAAGTGGGGTGTCTAAGGGGCTCACCTAACAATGACCTGCTCTAAACTGGTGCAGATGGGTAAGGGTGGTGGTGGGGATCTGGCATTGCTGCAGTCCAGGCTGTACCTGCTCTGAGGATAAACAGGGGCTTTTAAGTCCCTCGTATTGTCCCCCTCATGGTACATTGCCCTGTAGGATCTCACATCACCACCCACCCCTCTGCCCCACTGTTACGTAGAATGTTCTACTTCTGGATTCCACTGAGAATTGTCCCAGTCGCAGCGTGTATGGACTAAGGGACAGTCACCCCTGACGTCAGTGATCATAACACTGCTGGTGTGACAGATGCTGGGCACAGGGCTGGCTGGGCCTATACCCTCTGTCATGCCAGCTCCCATTTAGGGGAATACATTAGAGCTGGCTGGAGATAACCTGGCCTACCTGGGGAAGCAGAGAGAACTGCCGCCTGATTAACCTGGGGCTGTATAAAAGCCTCGGAGAAGGAAGGGAAAAGTCAGGGAACGGAAGCAGGGAGGTAAGGATTCCCTCCTGCCCGCAGATGGTGAAAGGCCAACTGTACACAGTGAAACGGCAGGGAACAAGCCTGCAAATAAACGGCACCGCTGGTTACTAACCTCAGGGTCTCTGAGTGACTTTGTGGACCAGCAGAGGCAGGCGCCAAGGGGGCCCTGCCGCACTCTGCTACACCTGGCATCAGTGGAGCTGTGCCTGCCTACGCCAGCTCTGAAGTTAAGCACTAGGCGTGCAAGGGTTTTATCTTGCAAACAACTTACTCCAGGGAGCAGTGCTTACTGCCATGAGTCAGCCCACTGCTTTCAAGGGAGTAAGCACCATGCCTGGTCCGAAACGTCGGAAAGCTCACAACCCTGGATTTGATATGTGGAAAAATAACAGGTAGGAAGCCCCCAGCACTCGGGCTGGGAGGGGGAGTCCAGGCAGCAGCCCATTGCTCTCCTCTGCCTCTTGCTCCCAGACTGCTGAGGACTCCTTGCGCACTGTCCCCGCTGCTGTCCTGCCCTGGCCTACACGCCTGACCGGCCCCAGCACCATGTATTTCATACCCTCCGGAGCCGGCAGGAGCTAGAGGCTCTGAGCAGGGGGAGGAGGCATACGGTGCCTGGTCTACTCCTGCACTGCGCTGCCGTGGGCTTCTCCGGAGACTTAGCCAGTCAGGTCCTGCCCCGACCTCGGGTGAGCTGCCGGCTCTGCTTGGTGAGTTACCTTTGCCCCAGTTTGGCGGGAGTTTGGGGGTGGGCTGTTATGTGACTCCCGTGGAGAAGGGGGTGCAGCAAAAGGGAGGGTACCTCCGCTCTACAGCAATGCAGAGGAATATTTAAGAGAATATTTGTTCGGGTGGACGGTGGTGAGTCTCTTGGCTGCCCCAAGAGAGCGAGCACTGGAATGAATGAATGCATGGAATGACTAGGCATTTCTATTGCACCTGTCACCTAGAGCGATGATGATTTGCAGAAACAAAGTTGTGAAACAAACCAACTCGGAGGGCTTTTTTCAGAAACATGTATTGAGGAGGGATAGGCCACAAGCCAGCAGTTAAGAACATAAGAACGGCCATACTGGGTCAGACCAATGGTCCCTCTAGCCCAGTGTCCTGTCTTCTGACAATGGCTCCCCAGAACTTCAAAGAACTGTAAAGAACAGGACAGCTGGAGTGATCCACCCATCTTCTGGCAAACAGGCTAGCGACACTTCAGAGCATGGTTTTGCATCCAGGCCCAACCTGGCTAATAGCCATTGATGGACCTTGACAAAGCCCTGGCTGGGATGATTTAGTTGGGGCTCGGTCCTGCTTTGAGAAGGGGGTGGGACTAGATGACCTACTGAGGTCCCTTCCAACCGTGATATTCTGTGATTCTATGACCTGTCCTCCATGAACTTATCTAGTTCTTTTTTTAACCTAGTTATACTTTTGGCTTCACAACATCCGCTGGCAATGAGTTCCACAGGTTAATTTTGCATCATGTGAAAAAGTACTTCTTGGTTGTATTAAATGTGCTGCCTATTAATTTTATTGGGTGGTCCCTGGTTTTTGTAGTGTGGAAAGGGTAAATAACACTTTTCCACACCAGTCATGATTTTATAGACCTCTACCATATCCCCACGAGTCGTCTCTTTTCTAAAATGACAGCCCTAATCTTCTTAGTCTCTCCTCATAGGAAAGCTGTTCCATTCCTCTGATCATCTTTGCTGCCCTTCTCTGAACTTTTTCCAGTTCCCCTGTATCCCTTCTGAGATGGGGCGACCACAGTATAGCACAGTGGTCCCCAACCTTTTTCATCTGGCCGGACGACGAGACACCGAGGACAGTGGCTGGCAGACAAGCATCCGCCGAGAAGGAGTGGCATTTCGGCGGCGACGCCTCTGGATGACGCTGCTTCTCGGTGGCATTTCGGCGGATGCTTGTCCACCCGCCAGTACGTGGGCGCACCGCATTGGGGACCACTGGTATAGCGGGTGTGGGCGCACCAGGGACTTACATAATGGTATGTGAAATGTTCTGCCTTATTTTCTGTTCCTTCTCGAATAGTCCCTAACAATCTGCTAGCCTTTTAGACCATTGCGGCACATTAAGCTGAACTATCTATGGTGATTCTAAGATCTCTCTAAGTGGTAACAGCTAATTGAGAACCATAATTATAAATGTGTAGTCGGGATTATCTTTTCCCAGTGTGTTACTTTGCACCTGTCAAGGTTGAATTTCATCTGCCATGTTGTTGCCCCGTCACCCAGCTTTGTGAGGCCCCTTTGTAGCTCTTCGCAGTCTGCTTTGAACGTCACTGTCTTGACTCATTTTGTATTATCTGCAAACTTTGCCATTTCACTGTTTACCCCCATTTCCAGATGAGTGGGTCAGAGCTGAGGCATGTTACTGCCTTGTTTCCATTCACGGAGCACGATTCTGCTCTCACTTAAACCACGTTTACAGTGGTGAATCTCCGTGGACCTCACTGGAGTTACTCCAGAATTACATTAGCGTAACTGAGCTCAGAATCAGGCTCACGCCTTCACCATGATGGAGAAAGGCCAGATGTTTAAAGGTATCCAGATGCCTAAAGATGCAGGTAGGTACCTAGTGGGATTTCACAATCACCCACGAGCTTAACTCCCATTGAAATCAAACCCTTAAAAATGTGGTACAACCTGATAAACTGAAGTCATCCCAGACATGCCCAGAATCAGGCTATCTGTAAAGCAAAGGCAAAATGATTGTTGATTTTTACCCATTGAGATCAGAAGCTCATAGTTCTCTCTCATGACGTCCCGGTAAAGCTCTCTCTGCCATTCTTCCAAAATCTCCCACTCCTCCGGAGAGAAATAGACACTGACATCCTCAAACGTTACCAGCCTCTGAAACGCAAACAGCAACCCGCTCAGTCCCTCCTGGAACAGGAAGGGCTAATGGTATTGATGTGAGGTTACAAGCTGCTCTCTGTGTGTGCGTGTGGGTGCGTGGTTAACAGCGTGTTAAGTGGGAAGCAGGTGAACAAATTCCGGGAACCTGAGGGTTTGTAATGGAATTGTGAGACTGCTCGGTTCTGGAACCCTTGTTTGGCACTTACCTTCCTGAAAACTGCAGTTTGTCCTTCAACTAGCTACAGGCATATGCCTTGTCTTGTGGGTGCAAAGACAGCGCTGGTTATCTCCAATGCATGGCATTGCCTTGCTGAGGAATAGTTTGTCTGCAGGGATCGTTACTTTGAGCTCCTCCAAAGGACAGGCCCAGCCTTTGCAGAGCAGTAACACATTTAGGTGCCCATAACCATAGGTTATTTTTCTAATTCTCTTCCCAAGTACAATAGCTATTAATGCTGCAGAACCTACGAGCCAAACCCCTTTGAAAGTGGAGGGGCTGGATACGGATTCCCAGCTGCAAAGCCCACCCTATGATTTTGATTCTAGGCTGGATTCTAAACCTGGCAGGGTCTTATTTTCCTTTTCTGGCTAAGATGAAGAGGAAACCCATTCTCATGTGATTTTGGCCTCATGTGGCATAAGCCTTGTGAGAGCAGCTGCTTTGGGGATGAAATCTCACAAGAACAGCTGGGCTCTGTGCTGCTGAATAGAAACCCCTACTCCTGGTTCAGCCTCTAACCTGCGCTCCACTCTAAGGGCAGGTCTTTACTACCTGCCGGAACGGCGGTGATCCATCTATCGGGGGCTGATTTATTGCTTCTAGTGTAGATGCGATAAAATCAATCCCCGATCACGGTCATCTTTGACTTTGGAACTCCAGCTCGCAAGAGGCAGAGGTGGAGTCCATGGGGAAACGACAGCGGTCGACTCACCGCCGTTCTCACGGCCTGGTAAATCGTCCTAAGATGCGCCGACTTCAGTTACGCTATTTGTTATTCATGTAGCTGAAGTTGTGTATCTTAGGTCGACCCCCGCACAAGTGTAGACCTGGGCTAAGACTAATCTAGATGATCCCCTTCCATGCTCCATCTCTAAAACGAGTGCCCCATCTCTTCAGCCCGAGTGCATTTCTCAACCATCCCAGGCCACATTTTCAAATGCCACATGCACCTACCGACAGCTACAAAACCTCCCAGGCTCTATAGAGAGAGGCAGAGCTGCAGGACAGACCCCTCAGATGTGACAGCTCGGCACCGCTTTACTGTGTAGGGCAGATAGGGGCAGCTCAAAAGTGTATATTCCCTGCTCCTAGGCAGCACTGGTCTCAAAGCTCTGCTCCAGCAATTATTTGGGGGCCGTTCTCTGGCCTGTGTTGCACAGGAGGTCAGATGAGATGATTTCAATGAACGTCCCACATGGCATTGGAATCTATGACGTTATAGTGGAGCCCCAGCACAGAGAGACTTTTTACCCTTTCGTTAGACGCTGCTCCAGTAGAACAAACTCCAAGCCTCCACCCGTGTATTTAGAAACCTGCAGGCTGCAGCTTGGGTGACCAGATGTCCCAATTTTATAGGGACAGTCCCTATATTCAGGGCTTTCCCTTCTACACCCCCCATCCCTGGCCCAATTTTTCCACTTGCTGTCTGGTCACCCTAGCTGCAGCCTAACTGGTCGGCTCAGGCTGAGTATCAAGACACAGAGACACATTCTGCTCTTGGTGTAAATCTGGAGCCACTGCACTTAATTCAGTGGAGCTGCTCTGGATTTACACCAGTCTCACTGAGATCCCAGTCTGCTTCATGACAGATTCTTCGGTGTATTTATAATTGATCTGCAGACACGATGTTCAGGGTGCATGACCTACCTGAGCGGAGATCGCCTCGGCCATCCCCCTCTGGTGCTGGAACGCACCGGGTGTAGACGGGCTTTCTTGGCTGGAACTCAGCGGATAACGAGGACTCCTATTCCCCCGCTGGGTTTTCTCTCTTAATGGCCGCAGCGCAGGGGGACTCTGGGCTGAGCTGAGCAGTCACCAGGGCAGGCAGGGAGAGAGCAGAGAAGAGGAACGGGGCAGATCCGCAGGCAGGGCTCTTAGGTCGGTTTAAGCAAAGCCTGACACGCTAAGGATGCTGAGGAACAGGGCAGCTCCCCACGCAGGTCACATGTGCTGCTGTGTTAGCCCCCAGAGTGAAGGTTCCCCCCCCCCACCGAGCTGCAGAAGGCCCCTGGGAGCTGTAGTCCTTGCCCGGAAGGTACTGGAGCTGCCTGGGATCACAGCACAGATTGGTTTGAACCTTACCCGGGAGGGAGAACTACACTTCCCATCAGCCCACGGAGCCGGCCTGCAAACCCTTTGTTTGCTGCCGGGCTGCTGTGGCAAACCTGCCCAGGCTTGCAGGGCCAGCAAAGCCCCGCCTCTCTGCATGCCAAACCAGTCTCTTCACGTTCCCGGATAAGTAACCAGAGAACAGGGCTCTGATCTAGGGTGACCAGACAGCAGGTGTGAACAATCGGGACACGGTGGGGGGTAATAGGGCGCCTATCGAAGAAAATAGCCCCGAATATCAGGACTGTTCCTATAAAATTGGGACATCTGGTCACTCTAGTCTGAACCTCCAGCCTTCAATGGAACCGCTTGAATGAGTAGAGTCCTCTGATGTCTAGCATTAGTGCAGTGGTCCCCAACACAGTGCTCGTGGGTGCCATGGCACCTGTGTGGGCATCTAAATGTGCTCGTGTCCTGGCCGGTGGTCGAGCATCCACCAAAACGCCTCTCGATGCCGCCCCTTGCCACCTACAAGCGATGTCATCGAGAGGTGTCGCTGCTGAAATGCCCAAATTCTGCGGTATTTTGGCAGATGCTCGACCGCTGCCACTGTCCTTCATCTGGTGCCCGCCAGACAGAAAGGTTGGGGACCGCTGCATTAGTGAAACGTGGGCACAGCTTTTCAGGGCCACCCTCCGATATTGGTGGGCACCTTTTAACGGTGGGCATGTACTGTACTGTAGCATTTAGAGAGTGAAGTACGTGCACCCAGATTGAAGTGTGGTGCAAACATTCTGGCAATATTTACTGCAGGTGCAAACATACTTAGGGGGAAAAGGGGCTTGGTACAGGCTTCTTTGCAAATCGAGTGCATTGGTTTTGCTTAGGTACTACAGTGATTGGCATGTTATAAACACATGGATATGATTCGATCATGTAAATTGCAGGATGATTCACTGCCATTTACTCCTGTGGATTCTCTATAACTGGACATTTAAAACCACGATTGGCTGTCTTTCTAAAGAGCTCTGCTCTAGGAATTATTTTGGGGGTAATTCCCTGGCCTGTGTTATACAGGGAGTCGGACCAAATGATCACAACGGTCCCTTCTGGCCTTGGAATCTATAAATACAACATCCAGGCTGTCCTCTAACCTTGTCTACATTTCATCCTCTCCCCTCCCTGTGTCAGCTGGCAGAACTCTAGGCACCACAGCAGAGGTGAGTTTTCAGAAGGGATTTACAGGCAGAGGGTGATAGTTCGACAGATTTTGCTTGGGAACTTCTACCTGGCAGCACTGAAGAAAGCACCCTCTTGTCTGAGGCTTGACACTGAGTGGTGGACAGGGAAGGCTGGGTTATTTGGCAGTGCAAAGGGGAGGTAAAATACCAGATCAGAGAGGGTGAGGCTAAGTCACAAAGTGCCTTAGAGGGAAAGACAAGAAGCATGTGTTGGCTGCACTGGAGAAGGGGGAGCCAGTGGTGGGACAGAGCGGGGTTGGATGAAGTCAGGATGACCCAAAGCAGGAAGATGTTGTTAGCAGCAGTGTTCAGAGGGGGCCAATAGGGATTGTGAGTTTCCCTAACCCTTAACAGAAGGGATGGAGGCTAGGTCTGAATTTTTAACAAAGACAACTTTCTTCCAAGTGTTTCTGGGCACCTGAGTTGTGTCAACAAAAGCAAACAAAACCCAAAGTGAATAATAGTTATCTCCCCACTCAGTGAATGAAGGATCACATGTATGGTCTCTCTAGTGCCATAAGACTAGTTCTGTTTGTCCGTCTGTCTTCTTATCCATCCTCATCTTCATAGTATTCGAACATCTCCAGCCATTCAGAGTTTTCTAGTCATCCACAAAGTCTTCCAGGAAAAAAAAACCAGATCAAATATAAGACCTACATTTCTAACGTAAAAAGCAAGGGGGGAGGAACTGCCTCTTTTTATACATCATATATATATATATTTTAAAAAGGCACAAACTCATTTTACCCCTTTGTGGGTCGCTTTCTGGATTCATCCGCACAGGGTGACCAGATTGTCTTTGAGCCGGGGAAGTGGGATGATCTGGAGGATACTATAAAGTATCATGGAGGTACAGCAGACAGAAGAGTGTCTGTGTCTTGTTGTAGCCAGTGGGTCCCAATTGATGAGAGACATGAGGTGGGGGAGGTGATATCTTTTACTGGACCAACTTCTGTTGTGGGGAGAGAGCAGCTTTGGCACTACACCGAGCTCCTCTAGCCGGCCTGATCCTGGGGGTCACTTTGTCTGGCCAGAGCCCCCTCTCCAGGGCGGAGGCCTGTCAGCCCCTTCCCACCCCGTGATAAAACAGGAAATTGCAGCAACGCAGGCAGCCTCCTTCCCCTTGCAGGAAGTGCTCCAGCTGCTCCCAGGGATGCATTGCAAGGGTGTGAGTCTGCAAGCCCCGCACAATGGAGCAGGCTCGGCGTGACTCGCCAAGGGCGAGCTGATTTCCCAGCATCGCCTGTCCACTAGCCCGTGCGGTGTGAACCCAGCCTGTCCTGCTCCCCTTCCTCCCCTGGCCGGGACCGGGGGAGCCCTGCTGCCGTTAGCGGAGAGGGGCTGCGGGGAGAGAGAAAGCGAAGCGAGACACGGCGAGCTCCGCATTGCAGCGGAGCAGGCGCCCGGCGCACCTCACCGGCTCGGGGAATCCGCCCGGGGGAAGGCCCCGCAAACTCCACCCGGGCGGACGCTTCCAGCCAGTTCCCGTCCGTTCGCGCCAGGGGAGTCACCCGGGACCAAGCCCTGTCCCCGGGGAACAGCCCCAGCTGGGTGGTTGTACACAAACCTCCCGGCGGGTCACGGACCGGGGCAGTGTCCGTACGCGGCCACACCGGAGTGAAATCGGATCAGGGTAAGGGCGTTCGCGTGGGTGTTCCGCAGAACGAAACGCGCGTGGGAGGGGAGGGGCGGGGCGGGGCGGCACTAAGATCCGGCACCGCGACTTGCTGCTTTGCATGGCCAGGGCCCTGCGGGATGCCGAGATATGGGGGTGGGTGTCGGGGGGCAGCACACGGCGGTGCGTTCACACGGCTTTTCCCCAGGCAGAGCCCACGCTGCAGCCCCACGGGCGCAGTCCCTGCTGTCCCAGAAGCTGCAGGTACAAGGGAGCGTGGGCCGCTGCCCTGCTCCCCCCGAGTGCAAACTCTGCCACCGCCTGGCTGCGCGGCCTTGGGCAAGTCACTTGCCGTTGGCTCGCTGCAGTGTGGAAGGAGGTTAACCCGCCTCGCTGGGGCGCTGTGGGGCTCCGCGGATGAACGTTTGTTCCTGGCTGTTGGGGATGTCACACGCTGCCTGCCTCGTCTAAATGCGGAGCACAGCGCCGAGCACTATGCGCTGCACAGGGCCCAGTGGGCAGTACTCTCTGATCCAGGGCTGAGCCTGATTCGTTGCATGCTGCCACCGTGGCCCATTGCATGCTGGGACTTGTAGTCTCTGTGGGCTGCAATATGAAGGGGGAGTTTGGCTGATACCAGCCTCACTTTGTGGAGAGGACATTCATCACTTGGACTCCTGGGTCTCCATGCAATCGCTTGCTGGGGAAATTTTGGGCATCCCAATTCAGCTGCTTTAGAGTATGCTCAGGGTGACCGGACAGCAGATGTGAAAACTTGGGACAGGGGCGGGGAGTAATAGGAGCCTATATTAAGAAAAAGACCCTAAAGTCGGGACATCTGCTCACCCTAAGTATACAAAGGCTCCTCATGCAAAGGGACAACATCCCTCTGGTTGCTGTGTATTCAAACGATGAGGAACCCCCACAGCCACCAGCCAGGGCACCTTGAGCTGGGATCCCATCATGCCTTCACACTGGAGCCATCAGGCTAGAAGAGTTGGAGACCTTCCAGGAGACACAGATGTGGTAGGACCAAGTGGTGAGATTGAACAGTTGTCCCTCTTCCCTCTACTCCAGTACTGAATAAATACCACAGTGTAGCCCTGCACGGGTTACTGTTGCTATGGGTACCATCCTTTGGGTGAGGTCTGAAAGACAGCCAGGCCCTAATCACTGATTGTCATTACAGGGGCCAGGGCACGCTTGGGAAGAGTCAGTGCCCTGTTTGACTTGATTGGTGGTTACACTCTCCTTATTTAAATTCCACCTACTGCTGAAATTGGATTCTTCATTTTGGGTGCCCAGCTGTTGTGTAGCGTTGTTGTGTGGTGTTTTAGGGCTCCCGTATTCCCGTATACACCCTAGGGGAGGCTGCATTTCCGCGTGATCCTGTTAATCTCTTTATATTTGTAAACCGCCCTGGGGATATTCCGAGCAGAAGTGGAGAAATCAATGGAACGGGGACGTGGTTAATAATAATAAAACCCAGATGTTTTCAGGCAGAGTTAATGGCTGTTGATGCTGAGAGTGGCAGTGAGGAGTCTGTTTAGTGTTAAATGGTGTGTTCATGGCACTTTTCCACCGGGGCATGGGTTAATCTCTGCGTGTGTTTGTTTTCCCAGGAGATGACAGTCCCATGAGTGTGGATCAGAAGCAGGATCTCATGACTCACCTGACGTCCCCCCCCTGGAGAAAGGCCGTTCGCGTTTCCGGCTTGTGACGAAAGCTTTAGCGATGAGAGAAACCTCATAATCCACAGCCAGGCGGAGGAGCGGGAGTACAAGTGCATTCTGTGTGGGAAATGCTTCAACCAGCAGCCCAGCCTGACCCGGCACCAGAAGAACCACACGGGGGAGAGGGCCTACATCTGCCCCGAGTGTGGTAAGAGCTTCAGCCTCAAACACAACCTGATATCCACCAGCGCACCCACACGGGCGAGCGGCCCTACAAGTGCAGCGTCTGTGAGAAGAGCTTCAGCCTGAAGCAGAACCTGGTCACCCACCAGCGCATCCACACCGGGGAGCGGCCCTTCGCTTGCCCCGAATGCGGGAAGAGCTTCGGGAGGCAGCGATTCCTCCTCAACCACCAGAGGACCCACACGGAGGAGCGGCCCTACGAATGCAGCGACTGCGGCAAGTCCTTCAAGGAGAAGCAGACGCTCGCCAGCCACCAGAGGACCCATAGCGGGGACAGGCCTTACCAGTGCACCGAGTGCGGGAAGAGCTTCAGCCAGCGCACGTTCCTGGTGACGCACGAGAAGACTCACCAAGGGGGGAGCCCATTCACCTGTGGCCAGTGTGGGAAGAGCTTCAGTTGCAAGAGCGGCCTTGTCACCCACCAGCGCATCCACACCGGGGAGCGGCCCTTCGCCTGCCCCGAGTGCGGGAAGCGCTTCAGCCAGAAAGGGTCTCTGAAAATCCACCAGAGAATCCACACCGGGGAAACCCCCTTCACATGCCCCCAGTGTGGGAAAACCTTCACGCAGAAGATAAACCTGACTACGCACCAGAGAACCCACCTGGGAGACAAAGCCCTGACGTGAGCCTGACATCACACTAGAAGCTGTACAGAGCGGATAGCTCTGAACTCTGCTGGGAGCTCCCGGAGGGGCCCATGACTGCATTGGATGCGAGAGGCTGAACGGCGGAGACGCCATGTGAACATTCTGAGTGTCTGGAAGGCCTCAGTCACTCCTTATACACCCTGGAGTCCCACAAGGGATACTGATTGTCTTCATGCAGTGAGTCTGGGTCCCCCTGTACAGCTCCTCTGTCCATTGGCCGGTCAGGTTCGTGCTCTTCTGTGCCTGCCCCACACAGAAGCCCCTGAAGGAATCTTAAGTCCCAGCCCCCCGGCTCCATGGTGATGGCCTCACCCTCCAGCAAGGCACTCTCCACCCACGTTCCTCCCCCAGCTCCCTGTCCCTGTCCCAGCTCGCTTGGCTCCTTGTGCTTGGGTGCAGATGAGATAACAACGAGGGAGACTCACTGCGAAGTTCTTTACTGCTGCTGTAGGACTGATCCTGTGAAGTGCTGAGTCCTGTCAGTACCCTTCAGCCTCCACTGGAGACGCCTGACATCTTGCAGGATCAAACCTGTCTGGCCTGCTTTTCCGAGGTGCTGAGCACCCACGCCTCCTGCTGGCTCCCATGGGAGCTGTGAATGCCCAGCACCCCTGAAAACTAGGAACAGCTCTCTTCGCTTTCTCTCCATCTTAAGCATTGCAGCCTTGAGGACCTTAAAGCCCGTAGTTCTGGCCTGGCCAAAATTCAGCCCTGGGATCACTGCAGGCCCAGTGTTCTACAGCGTGGGCCGCAAGGGCCCTGGTCTTCCATACGGTGTTGGCCTGGCTGCTCAGAGCAGGTTGTGGCCAGGCATGCTGGGATCCGGGTTCTCCATAAGCCCCTCCTCCACATTAAGGATTAGGGCAGCTGCACTCACTTTTTGTCAGTTAGACATGGCCCGTGAGTGTTGGTTAAATCCCCTCAGCTGGGCAGTTCAGGTGCTTCAGCTGCAGCCCCTTGTGGGATAGCGGAAGCATGAAGGTACCAGCAGCTCTGAGTTAGGGGAATGCAGTGAGGGTGGCTGGTGCCAGTGAACAGAGCAGAGGGGGGTGCGCCCAGAGAAAGCAGATGTGGCAGTACCATTCCAGCCCTTGGCTGAATTAATAGCGCCTTGTGACCATTGCAGAGCCATGTAAATTACAGCAGCTGTCAGTCATGTTTGCCCGGCATCCCCGCACCCAGCTCTCGGGGCTGTCTGGCCCTGGCACTGGCCCATAAAGCACTATTTATATGTGTTCGGTATTGTTTGCATTATCCGGGTAGTTGGAAATTTTCCACTAGCGCATGAATTAATCTCTGAATGTGTTCGTTTACCCAGGGAGCGAGAAGGATGAGTTGAAAAAGAAGCAGGATCTCATGACTCATGTGAAATATTAATACATTGTATGTGGGAAAAGCTTCAGCCCACAGCCACCTCTCCTAGAAACCACACAGGAGAGAAGGTGGCACCTGAAGCAGGATCTCATCCCACCCCTGGAATCCACCCAGAGAAACTATTATCCTCATAATCGGTTAAAAAAAACCTTCAGAGACCAGAGATTTCTTCTAAATCACCAGGGACCCTGCACAGAGAGAGTAAGCGACTATAATCCTTGCTGCAAACCCTTCAGGGAGAAGCAGGCTCACAAAACCCCAGAGAACCTGCACTGGGGAGAGACCATCCCAATGAACTGAATGTGGGAAAGGCTTGGTCCGAGAATGTTCCTGGTGATAGCTGAAAAAATCCATAAAGACAGGGCCCCATTTATCTGCTCTGAGCATGGGACACGCCTCAGCTGTCAGATGACCTCATTATGGTCCAGAGAATCCATACCAGAGGAGACCATTTAAATACCCCGAGTGGGGCATGCTCCTCACAAGATAAATCTTCCCGAGTGAATCTGCATGAGTGAGATCACTTACCCAGAACTGGAGATAAGCTAAGACTAATTCTCTCCTCTGCAGGAATCACTGGGTGTAGTTCTGTGACCGGCCAGTGCAGGAGGTCGACTAGAGAAGCACAGTGATTTCTTCTGGCTTTAAATTCCGTGAACCTGTAATTCTGAATATAAGCCTGAGACTTCCTGAAGGTGGGAAAATAGTCCGTTAAAACACAAGGAGAGACATCACACAAATGTCATGTATGTTGGAGAAATCTTATTCGCTCCCCTTGCTGCACAGGACAGCAAGAAATCGCCAAGCGGAAGCACTGGAGTGTTTGCTCCCTGGCTGCTGTTACAGGCCAGTTCAGGGAGCATTGCTATGCAGTGGCATCCCTGTTTTTCCCTTTGTGGTATTTCCCACCTCCTGTTCTAGTCTCTTCTGGTACTTTCTGTTTGGGTTTGTGATGTTCTGTTCTATGCCTGAAGATTGGGCAGAAGGGGACGGTTTCATTAATGTTCAAAAGGAGGCAAGTTTCTGCTGCATGTGAGGAGGGCAAGATTCACTCTGTTTCCCCTGGGAGAGGCCCATCAGTGCATGTCAGCATAAAACTCAAGAGATGTCGAACACAAACGGTTCCTGCCTATGTCACTCAGCTGTTCCGATGAGCGAAACAGGAATGGTTTGAAAAATGAATTTTCCTTTCATAATTTTCTGCTGTTTTGCTCCAATGTTAATGTCACTGTGCCTGGACAATGAAACCAGATTGGTCAGTTTCAGTTTTAGCCATTTTCACTTTCTGGGTCTTCCCATGGGCATATTGTTACTGGGTTCCCAATGCCACAGGGGAATGAATATTAAACATCTGGGAGAAGGAAGATCATTTCAGTGGAGCTGTACTGGGGTAGAATTAACCATGGATTTCAAGTCATAACAGCTGATACATCCAGAGATTAACATCAGAGATCGGCTCTGTCCTGCAAGGTGCTGAATGCTCTGGCCCTTATCCAGCAAAGCAGAGCGCTTTAGCACATGCATTGGCGTCAGCATGATCACTCACCGCCTTAAGGTTAAGCAAGGGCATAAGGGCTTTGCTGGATCAGGATCAGCATGACAAGGATCTTGCAGGATTGAGGCCTTAGTGACCGAGGAGCAAATACAATAACCCTCATCCTACCAGGGGATAGGGTACTCCCTCGGATGAGAGAGCACATCGTCAGAGATTCATGCAAACACTCCCATCGGTACGACGGTTTTTGAGATACTCACCCTCCAACACCCTTATTTAAAAAATAAATCTAAATGTTGTCTGTAACTCCAGAGAATGGCTGGGTAAGTTTCAGGTACCCTTTCTGTGACTGGAGAGTGCCGTATTCCTAGATAAGAGGCATGTGTGGCTCGTATTTCTATAGAGGATCCTGGGGTCTTTAACTCTGTTTGAATTCTTGTAGTGATCCCTGCCTGGGCAGAAGGAGTGGTAGAGATGGGTTGATTAAAGGAAATGAAAATAAGACGGGTGCTGGTAGGGGAGGGGTGTGTCTGGTGAGGGTTAATCCTGGGGGGAAGCAGCAATTAAATTGGGGATGGAAATGATGGGGTGTCTCTCTGGTACTGTACCTGGAATGCTAGAGATCAATAAAGGAAGGTGTGTTTTGAAAGGAAATCTGTGCTGTGTGATCATTGATTTAGGTGAAAATCTGTCCGGATCGCGGCTCACCCATGATCTTCCAGCGTCAGGCCCCGGTTAGGTGTAACGAGCTGGCTGCATAGACACGGCTATCCCCACTCTCACAGCCCAGGAACTTCAGTGCTTAAATCACTGGCTTCTATCAGTTCAGCTAAACAACCACCCTCCATTAGCTCGAGGCAGTGTCAGACTGTGGTAGTCACT
This sequence comes from Gopherus evgoodei, assembly GCF_007399415.2. Lineage (NCBI taxonomy): Eukaryota > Metazoa > Chordata > Testudines > Testudinidae > Gopherus > Gopherus evgoodei. The sequence continues at coordinate 6,033 of NW_022059766.1, read as the reverse complement.
GGGGCTTGGGAGACACAATCGCATGCACTTAGCCAGTGGGAAACCTTTAGCCCCAGAGCTGCGATGGCCCTCAGAAGCAGTGTCCCATCAGCACGCGGGATGCCCTGTGGGCACAGAGAATGTACTCAATTTTCAGAACTCAAGGCCACATGCAGCAATTCACAGAGACTTTGATCCAGTTCCTCCCCTCTGCTTCCAAGAGCATAAGGGACGTGGGGCTGGCAGAAGAGGGATGCTGGGTGGGGGAAATGCCACCCTCACATTCTCCTCCCCATGGAAGCTTCTCCAGCGAGAAGTGTGAGCTCAAGACCCCATGGGGATTCCATCCACGGGTGTGCTGGTCACCTCCTCTTCCAGAGCATTCCCTGAGAGGTTAACCAAACCAGGCCCTCTCCCCAAGACGTGGGATACTCAGGACAGATTAGGGTTGGAGCAGGAAACAAGCCCTTGTCGTCCTCCCAGCTTTCTCTTTCATCAGTTTCCTCCTGCTGCCCAACACCTCTGCTTGGTAATGATTTCAAAGCTGTATTCCTGGGGCTTGTCCCTGCATGTTCAAAGGGCCCTGGCAGGCAGTGCCAGGAGGCAAACAGGATTTATTCAGATGAAAGGAAGAGATCCACACAATAAACTGGGTTTTCTCAGAGATCACGTGCCTTCAGTGTGGAGTTTCAGGAGATCAGAGACCTCCCTGGTAACGTGCCAAAGACTAATCCGCTGGGTTTCCCAAACAGCACCACCAAGGGGTGCTAGGTGAATGTGCATTTCCGTACCCTCGCTGAGACCAGTGGCACTGTTAATGCGATGAGAATGCCAGTCTCAGTGACTCATTCATTGCAGGCTCTGAATTTGTCACCTAATCTCCCATTGGAGTAGTTCTTCCACACAATCCTGTTGGACCCAAGATGAAGGGCTCCTCCGTAGCTAATGAGAATAGCATCTCCATGTGTCCCAGCTGCTCGCACAGGTCTGGTTTCATCCCTGTGAGCCCCCTGGTGCCAGCTGGGGTCTTTGAGCTGATGCTCTGGCTGGTATTTCTCTGCACATACTGAGCCGCAGGGCCTGCCCAGAGTATCAATCAGTGAAGTGCTGGCTTCTTTCCCGGGGGTGGGAGGAAGAGTTTTTTAACTCCACGGAACGGCCCGGGCCATATGCCTATGGCCTGAGGGGGAGAGGACAATTCTCAGCTAGTCGCATATACCTAGCATGTGGTCCTCCGAGCCCATCCAGCAGCTCATCTCTTTTATTCCCTCCATGAACCCTTGGAAGGCCCCACTCTGGCCAGAGCTGCCTTCAGACAGGACTGCATGTCTGGGGTCAAGAGGCAAGGAGTGCTCTACCAGTGCAGGTCAGTGTACTGCCACTGCATGCCACAACCGAGCCCCTGCCGCCGGCCTGGAGGCAGGGGACCAATCCAAGACCCCAGCACCTGGCATCCACATGGCTGCTAGAACAAGGAACTACCTTAAACAAAGCAAAAAACAAAAAGAACAACAACAAAAAAACCCAAAGAAAATTGAGAATTTTCTTCTAACCACTTAACTGTCTAGAAAGAAATTCCCCAGCCTCAGCTCACAGGTGAGAACTGCAGTATCAGGCTAGCAGGTCTGTGCACCATTGCCCTCTAGTGTGTGTCTGGAGCCAGGGAGGGGGAGAAGCCTCGCTGCTATTGTGTTCTCAGGGCCATTCCTGTGTTCCTGAGTTTGAGAGCCCCACTGCTGCAGAAGTACAGCTGAGTTGGTCGTGGTGGCGTCTATGGACATGTGGCCATGGACCGTTATGCTCTATCCCAGAACTTTCCAGCCCATTTCAAAATTGTAACAGGAACTCTTCAAGGACCAATAGGAAATGCTTCGATAACTGATGTGCTGGTCACTTTTTTGGAATTTTCTTCTCATTTGATTTTTGAAAACCAGTGCTAATGACAGCACACGGGACAAAACTTTTTGCTGCCACATCATGCATCTAATTTGCAGACCTGGAATCATAGAATATCTGGGTTGGAAGAGACCTCAGGAGGTATCTAGTCCAACCCCCTGTTCAAAGCAGGACCAACCCCAACTAAATCATTCCAGCCAGGGCTTTGTCAAGCCTGACCTTAAAAACCTCTAAGGGAGGACATTCCACCACCTCCCTAGGGAACCCATTCCAGTGCTTCACCACGCTCCTAGTGAAATAGTGTTTCCTAATATCCAATCTAGACCTCCCCCACTGCAACTTGAGACCATTGCTCCTTGTTCTGTCATTGGGTACCACGGAGAACAGCCGAGCTCCATCCTCACTGGACCACCACCTAGGTCCATTCCAGCCATTTCTGCTTCCCAGGTGTTTCCTTCCCCACTGTCTACATGAGATTCTGGTTACTTTCCCTGACATGTTCTGCCTTTTTCCAAGTTGATGTTAATTTAGTTATTTTCTGCCCAGGTCTCTAATGCCACTAGGACCCTTGAGATTATTTCCAGGTCTTGTCTGATGTTTGCAACTCCTTCCGATTTAGTATCATGTGCAGATTTCATTTGTGTGCTGGTCACCTCCTCTTTGAGGTCATTGACTGAGATGTTAAAACAGGACCTCTCACCAGTTACTCTAAAGCCTGTGAGACACCTCCCTATAACTGGTTACATGACCATTTCTGATTACTCTTTCTGAAAATAACCCAGTGATGGGAACCATATTAAGAACATAGATAGGTTAGATTGACTGGTCTTCCAGCCGGTTTTCAATCCAAACCAATATGAATTAACTTTTCAAAGAAAATTTTGTGAGTCACATAATCAAATACTTGACTAAAATCCAAATATATTTCACATTTCTGATTTATTGCAGTCACTCTACCCCCTAATTTGCCGTTCTGTTAAAATGCCAGTTGTGTTTATGCAGCAAATTTTATTCTTTTCACAGAGAATCTCCTTAATACATCTCATCTTTTCTACATTTGCCTTACAATCATCAGCACCTCAAGTTAGGATAATTGTAGACAACTGATTTCTGTCTTGTGCAATGCCAAACATATTCTCTGTGCCTAACTATTCCTCATAATAATTAACCCATGCTCATTATTGCTCATGATTCTGTTCCTTGTGGCTGATGAGTGATTTTTTCTCCCTTAATATGTTTTACTGTTTTTACTAGGGCTATGAGTTACAGACCTTAATTGTCAGGATCACTCTCCTTACCACATTTGAAAATCAGTACCACATTTAAAGAGAATTCTGTGTTATATATTTCTACAAAATAATAGGTTGAGTAGCTTCTAGCTCAACACAATTAAATGGTACGGAACAGACATCAAAACTCTTAGTGCTGATTTTAATGTTTGTGCATTAAGGACCATATAGTAGACAGGAACTTTAAACTGTAAAATCAATGAAGCGAAGCATTTCCTTTACCCCTGTCCGTAAACTGCTCAGCACCTGCTGACATTATGCAAATAATAAATAACAGTAATAAATTCTAAGAGCCTGCATTCACAGCCTGAGTGTTAGTCATCCAAATGGCACAGTTACAGCTCATTCATCTCCCGGGTCACCTTTCAAACCCTCTTCTTCTCTGGCATTGCCTTGTGTGATGTTTCTCAGCACCCAATTTCATCACCCAATGTTCCAACAGGTAAAGGACTTGTTAAGAATTACCCATGCATTGGCAGGAAACAGAATGGAAACGCTTGTGGCCTCACCCACAGGACTTCTGCTTCACAGCGTGACATTCTTTGCTTCAATTTTGCTGTGGTTGTACTTAAATCTGGAAGAATGAACATCTTAGCATGTGCTTTGAGCTAATCTTTCTGCTGCCCAATGGCTGCCAGAACTTGGTCCCTTCCCTCGTGTCCAGCAGCGTCATTGATAAATGTCTCACCAAGACCTGCACCTCCAGCAAGTGATGCATACACGTGGTATTTCTCTACATGCAAAGGGTGAATTTTGGTAGCTAAATTCAGCAAGTCCCCTTAAAACTCTTCATGAATAGGTGGGACTGGGTGCTTCCTTCCCACTGGAATACCAGCATCCACTCATGATCAGCGAGAATCTGGAGCCCAGGCTTTCTCTAGGAGCCAATCATACTATAACACATTGTGTTATTGGAGGAATCTTGTTAGTTGTGGCTGGTGGGTTTTTGTACAGTGTATTCTGTGTGTCTGGGTTTGTTGCCCGTCTCAAACTGCCTGCCCCTTGAGGGCATTAGCTTTTTAAATTTAAGTCTTCAAGTATACCCAGTAGGGAGGTTAGTGATGCCTGTCATGGGTCCATCCTTGCCAGGATCCCCAGAAGTTCTTTCACCAACTGTCGTTTTCTGAAGGTGCTGGTTTTATGTTTGCTGCCAGGGGATCCAGCCTTTCCCGCTCAGCTAAACCCAGTGAAAGTTGCAGCTTAAAGATCTTCTCTGCCCCAGCTCTAGCTTTGTTTACGACATCAGCATCAGATGTCAAGACACAAATGTTTCTTGCATGAGGTAAGTGCCTTAGAAATGGAATCACTTCCCTTTAAAGTTTGCAATTTCTACTCTAAATGCATTGTGTGCAGTCAGCAAACATAAAGGCCTCGATTGCAAATTCTCCATGGACTTCAGTGGGAGCAGGATTGGCTCTGCGAAGCATTCTCTGTGTTTTGAGCCAGTTTCTTTGGTCCTGCTTGCCCGAGAGGGACAACATTTTAGACAGAGCTCTTCTGAAATAAAATCGTCCCAGGAAGGCGTGAACACAACTTCCAAATGGATCCCCAGCCCCTACAGGCTGTGTTACAAACTGATTGACCTACACAGCATCCTAGACTAGGATTCTGCCTGATTTAATTAACTGATGTTTACAAGTACCTGTAAGCACTGTTCCCTCTAAGCTGTGCGCGTGTGCACCCACACACAGATCCTAAACTCCGCGCACATGGCACAAAAATTTGCACAGGAGAATTTTTTGTGCACGCGGCCTGTCAAAAAATTAGAGGGAACATTGCTTGCAAGTCTAGAGACCACGTAAATGCTGCATGATGCTTATCACTGTTACCTAGTTGGCTTGTAAAATGGTTTATGGCAAGTTCTACCCAGTTTACAAAACCAAGACCCTTTCCAGACTGAAGTCAACAGAAAGGTTCCCGTTGACTGGATCGGGTCCTTAGAGAGACAGGGAAACACAAGTATCAGAGGGGTAGCCGTGTTAGTCTGGATCTGTAAAAGCAGCAAAGAATCCTTAGTCTATAAGGTGCCACAGGATTCTTTGCTGCTTTTAGGGAAACACAAGGAGGTCAGACGTTCTGACGCCTGCCGGGAAGCATTCTGGTTCAGAATGGCTCTGGCTAATGCCCTATACCTAGCCGGGGCCCTTAACTCGTGTATGGATGTGGGCTCTCGTCTGGATCCTTGGCATGCTCTGAGATACGTAGCCTCTGTTACCGATATTCAGTGCACGCTGGCTGGCTCTGCCTGGTGTGGATTCTCTCTTGGGCGGTGAAATGCGCCCACTGGCTGTAGCTCTCCCCACACTCGGCACAGATGTAGAGGCTCCCGGCTTTGTGGCTCCGCTGGTGGCTCACCAGGTGGTTCCTTTGCTTGAAGCTCTCCCCACACTCGCTGCAGGTGTGGGAAGTCTCCTCGCTGTGCGTTCGCTGGTGTACCTTCAGGCTGTACTTCTGGGTGTAGCTGTTCTCGCACTCCCCGCAGGTGAAGGGGGTCTCCCCGCTGTGCGTCCGCTGGTGCTTGTTGAGGTTCTTCCTCTCGGTGAAGCTCCTCCCGCAGAGGGGGCATTGGAAGGGCTGCTCCCCGGTGTGCAGGCGCTGGTGGACGAGGAGCCCCTGCTTGGCACTGAAGCTCTTCTGGCACTGGGGGCACTGGTAGGGCCGCTCCTGGGTGTGAGTGCGCTGGTGGTTGGCCAGGAAGCGCTGCTCCCGGAAGCACTTCCCGCACTCAGGGCATCGGTGCGGCTTCTCCTCCAGGTGGCTCCTCTCGTGTGACACCAGGTTGCCCTTCTGCCGGAAGCTCTTCCCGCACTTGTGAAGGGAGATGAAGGCGTCTCCCATGTGGGTGGAGCTTCGTGCTTCTTCAGCGCCT